>NC_135961.1:60369779-60470695 GCF_053455715.1 Rhinoraja longicauda | reverse complement strand
TTTTCTGAGGGATATGCATCCCATTAGGATTTTACAACTATTCAAGAGCTGCTGGAAATAATTAGTGTTTGGTGTTAATTTAATTAATGCTCGACCCTAAGCACTGACTTGTGAGAATTATCACCAGACAAAGCTTGGAAACTGCCCCCCATGGCCAATTGCTGCTAACGTGATCACATCCTTATTATTAACAGCAATGAAGCAAAGACCATGATTTCAGCTCCATTGAAGATCCTTTCCACTTATTTTATAATTCCTCCACTTCTTCTCTCACATCTTCCCTTGCAACCTCTCACGGAGTCACAGAAAAGCAGGCCCTTCAGCCCAACTTGCCCATACCGACCACCATGTCCCATCTACACTAGTCCCACCTGCTGGCGTTTTGCCCATGTCCCTCTATTATTGCTGTTAATAATAAGGATGTGATCACGTTAGCAGCAATTGGCCATGGGGGGCAGTTTCCAAGCTTTGTCTGGTGATAATTCTCGCAAGTCTGTGCTTAGGGTCGAGCATTAATTAAATTAACGCAAATGTTAAATCAAATTCTTTACCTTCAG
Source organism: Rhinoraja longicauda (assembly GCF_053455715.1). Classification (NCBI taxonomy): domain Eukaryota; kingdom Metazoa; phylum Chordata; class Chondrichthyes; order Rajiformes; family Arhynchobatidae; genus Rhinoraja; species Rhinoraja longicauda. Next base: position 60,470,138 of record NC_135961.1, on the reverse strand, counting down.
TCTGAATAATCACACGTGATACTGGATTAGCACATCAGATTTATTCCACCATGGGGTTCTTCCCGAGAAGATCTCCAGACACAACACTAGTGTCTGAAGAGACCTCAACTCAGGGCAGGAGGGGAAGAACAACTTCTCCACCATTGTTTACTTTTTTATACAGAAAAAGAGAGGTGTGACAAAAAGAAATCAAGGACCAATTACACATCTAATACAATGACCAATTACACATCTAATACAATTTCCATGGTTACAGAGAAGACAAAATCATTGATACAGGTCACATGCTCAAAAACCAAACCATTAATATAAGTCACATGTATTTAGAGAAACGCATCAATTTACCTAGCGTGGATTCAAACTTTTCCTACTTTCACACGCACCCAAATAAGGAGTTGCTAATAAGAAAGAAACTTTCTTATCTCTATAGATGAGCAATCTCACAGCTGCATGACCTTGCTTTACTGTTTCAATACACAGTACTCGCAGTCAGACAGAGTGGGAGAGGACAATAGCCCATCTCTTCTGTACACTCCTTATCACTCGTAAAGGGACAAACACATTCTGTTCCCAAGGATAACATTTCTGCCACAAGCATCCATCTTACTGCTTTCCACTAAAATAAGCATCCATTTTATATTAGCTAAAACAACAAAAGAAACCATCTTTACTACAACAAAATATAATATCTCTAATTGACTATACCAGCTAATAGCATAGATTCTCATTCCCTCCTTTTATCATTTTATGATAACTATCAAAGCTTAAAACAATAAATCACCTTAAACACTTCAAGAGTAAAACAATGCCTTCATATTACCTCAGGTGGATAGAAAACAAACTAAGTACAACCAACCCTCTAAATATAATCAAATCAAACTTCTAATCAAATCAAACTTCTAAATATAATCAAATCAAACTTCAACTTCTAATCAAATCAAACTTCAACTTCTAATCAAATCAAACTTCAAACTTCAACTTCTAATCAAATCAAACTTCAAATTCTAATCAAATCGAACTTCAACTTCTAATCAAATCAAACTTCAAACTTCAACTTCTAATCAAATCAAATTTCAAACTTCAACTTCTAATCAAATCGAACTTCAACTTCTAATCAAATCAAACTTCAAACTTCAACTTCTAATCAAATCAAACTTCAAACTTCAACTTCTAATCAAATCAAACTTCAACTTCTAATCAAATCAAACTTCAAACTTCAACTTCTAATCAAATCAAACTTCAAACTTCAACTTCTAATCAAATCAAACTTCAACTTCTAATCAAATCAAACTTCAAACTTCTAATCAAATCAAACTTCAAACTTCTAATCAAATCAACTTCAAACTTCAACTTCTAATCAAATCGAACTTCAACTTCTAATCAAATCAAACTTCAAACTTCAACTTCTAATCAAATCGAACTTCAACTTCTAATCAAATCAAACTTCAAACTTCAACTTCTAATCAAATCAAACTTCAACTTCTAATCAAATCAAACATCAACTTCAACTTCTAATCAAATCAACTTCAAACTTCAACTTCTAATCAAATCGAACTTCAACTTCTAATCAAATCAACTTCTAATCAAATCGAACTTCAACTTCTAATCAAATCAAATTTCGACTTCTAATCAAATCAAACTTCAACTTCTAATCAAATCAACTTCAAACTTCAACTTCTAATCAAATCAACTTCAAACTTCAACTTCTAATCAAATCAAACTTCAACTTCTAATCAAATCAAACTTCAACTTCAACTTCTAATCAAATCAAACTTCAACTTCAACTTCTAATCAAATCAAACTTCAAACTTCAAACTTCTAATCAAATCAAACTTCAACTTCTAATCAAATCAAACTTCAACTTCTAATCAAATCAAACTTCAAACTTCAACTTCTAATCAAATCAAACTTCAACTTCTAATCAAATCAAACTTCAACTTCAACTTCTAATCAAATCAAACTTCACTTCAACTTCTAATCAAATCAAACTTCAAACTTCAAACTTCTAATCAAATCAAACTTCAACTTCTAATCAAATCGAACTTCAACTTCTAATCAAATCAAACTTCAAACTTCAACTTCTAATCAAATCAAACTTCAACTTCTAATCAAATCAAACTTCAAACTTCAACTTCTAATCAAATCAAACTTCAAATTCTAATCAAATCGAACTTCAACTTCTAATCAAATCAAACTTCAAACTTCAACTTCTAATCAAATCAAATTTCAAACTTCAACTTCTAATCAAATCGAACTTCAACTTCTAATCAAATCAAACTTCAAACTTCAACTTCTAATCAAATCAAAACTTCAAACTTCAACTTCTAATCAAATCAAACTTCAACTTCTAATCAAATCAAACTTCAAACTTCAACTTCTAATCAAATCGAACTTCAACTTCTAATCAAATCAAACTTCAAACTTCTAATCAAATCAACTTCAACTTCTAATCAAATCGAACTTCAACTTCTAATCAAATCAAATTTCAACTTCTAATCAAATCAAACTTCAAACTTCAACTTTTAATCAAATCAACTTCAAACTTCAACTTCTAATCAAATCAAACTTCAAACTTCAACTTCTAATCAAATCAACTTCAAACTTCAACTTCTAATCAAACTAAAAAGGAAACTACATCAATACTGGACCACCATTAACACTTCTAAACAATGACCCCTGACACCAGAAAACTGCTCCCTGCTAGAATATCTCTTACATGAACTGCTTCTTGCCTACATCACCTTAACCCTTTTAGTTTCAAAACTCCACACATGCATCATTCTTCTGGTATAGCCCTCCAAAGGGTGCATATCCTATTACACCTATTCTATTATGTTGCTCATCCTCAAAACCACTTCATCTTCCCCTTCACTCTTACCTCCTAATCTAATAATCTTCCTAGTCGTTCAAAACTCTTCCTTCACACTATCAACATCCTCAGCCTCCTTATCATATAATTCAGTTTGTCTTACCACTAACATTCTTGAAGTACCAATACACTCTAACACCATCTCCATTCTTCTCAATACGCATTTCAGAATAGCCAACCTGACAAAAATACAAACAATTAAAATTCCCATATGCAATGCTATATTAATCAACTTGTCCGACCAGCCCCGAAATCCTAATCACCCCAACTATTCGACTCCTTCATGTTATCCATTTACTCTCTTATCTTGTAATAAAACTAGTAATATTCTCTGTCTGATCCCTAACTCCCATCATACAACTACCTTTTACTATAGCACAGACACATCCTTCCAGAGCCAACAAATAATCTAGGGCATATCTGTTCTGCATAATAAAGAGCCTAAGTTCAGTAAGTCCCTGGGTAATCATGTCGAGGGCCCCCGTGGTTGCATTACCCAAGATAGTGAGACCACAAATGAGGTAATTACGATTATTGGCAGCCAAATAACCTCCAGTGAAGCCTAGACTAAAGAAGCTCGCCCATCCCTATCCCACAGAGCTCCCATGTGTTCCTAGAGATGTGGGATCTTTCCACTTTGAACAAAATTCTTTTGAAACAGCTTTAGTCACCAACCTTTGACGAGAGACCCACTGGGAGGGACAGGTTATTGTCATAGGAATCAGGGTTCCTATTGCCACCTCGGGACTGGTGGATTCAGGACATTAGTGGCTGAACCATTAAAGAAAAAGAAAAGGTTTGTATCCGTTAAAAACAAAGTGCCATGACATATCGAATACATGTTTAACTCACCTCCCTCTATCAAGATCCTAAACTGCTCAGAGAACCATTGTGCATCTCTGCCACCTCTTTCTTTCATCATCTGGGTAAAAGTTGGGTGTGAATTTGCACGGTTTGGCGATATCCGCGACCAAACATACGTCCTGTGAATGTGAATTATCCTTTGGTAACGGAAGTCCAATAGCAGGCGGGGCAGTAAAGGGTTCATAAATAAGGTGGGTTTAGACGCCTTTATTTTTGCTTTCTCCCTCCAATTATCACATATAAGGTACTTTAGGGGGTCCCATTCTGGTCATGCTGAATAATGCCTGTACTGAGGTCATGGGTGGGTAGCAAACAACTGACTGTGGGGAGTACATAGCTGAGTGAGCTCAGAGAAATAAGTTACCTCTTGGGACTTCTCCCAGAAACTTGAGATCACGTTTACATCTCTGTAGTGGAGAGACCAGACATAGTTCTGTGAGAATCCAACCTACCGCACTTCGACATACATCATCAATTTTTACATTTAGTCCAATAACAAGGTAACATTTTATGATGACAGTCCTTCAACAGTCACGAAAAGTGAAGATGCCTCAAAAGTCCAATACAGGCCTTCAGTCGGCTGACGTTCCATTTTCCAAATCCCTCCGGGTTATCATCATCGCATTAGAGTACATCTCCTTGGCACAGGTGGTGATCGTGGTTAGGTTGGTTCGGCCTGCACTTCTTTCCTCCATCATACCTGGAATCTGCAAGGCTTTAAGACAGATGATCACCAGGGGCATTTTCATTATACGTTAACCTCGTGTACTCCGAGGAGAGATTTCAGCACGTAGTCTCCTGGTATTATGGACTCGTCCCCTTATGTAACTGGTAGTGGCTTCGGTGCCTCTTGTACCTGGGAATGCAGGACTGGTAAAGCAGGGGTTAATTGCTGTGCATAAATAATTAATTCATCGCTGAGGGCGTGTGGGTCAGAATAACTTCCACACACTTAATCATAATGTGCCCCTGACAACTCTATAAGATCTACTTATATACACTCAAAGGGTCAATAGACAATAGGTGCAGGAGTAGGCCACTCGGCCCTTCGAGCCAGCACCGCCATTCAATGTGATCATGGCTGATCATTCAAAATCAGTACCCCGTTCCTGCCTCTAACGTGTTCAATCCCTTAATAATCCTATGTTTCAATAAGATCCCCTCTCATTCTTCTAAATTCCAGCGTATACAAGCCCAGTCGCTCCAGTCTTTCAACATACAACAGTCCCGCCATTCCGGGAATTAACCTCGTAAACTTACGCTGCACGCCCTCAATAGCAAGAATATCCTTCCTCAAATTCGGAGACCAAAACTGCACACAATACTCCAGGTGTGGTCTCACTCCAGGTGCAGTTCTCCAACTGCAGAAGGACCTCTTTGCTCCTATACTCAACTCCTCTTGTTATGATGGCCAACATTCCATTGGCTTTCTTCACTACCTGCTGTACCTGCATACTTCCTTTCAGTGACGGATGGTCAGTCCAATATGAGTGTCATTCCCTTTGTCTTTCCGGGATTATTTCATCTGCAAATTTCAAAATCTGAGGCTTGTTTTAACGCCTCCTGGTGAATTTTCGGATGCAACCAGATTTCCTTTGCCATCCTGACCATACCCTCCTTACTAGCATGCGTAAGGAAGTGTATATAGTTGAAAGGAACGGGCAGAAAAACAATCAGGTACACAAATTTGCCCAAGAGGGGTAAGCCAGAGCCCAGTCAAGGAGTCAATGGCACAATCCTCTCATTTCCAAGATCACGTTGCCCAGCAGAGGCATCCCCCTGCATTAACCCTACATCACCCATGTCTGGCAAGGCCGTTCTGCCCATTAGAATCTTTGGTTCTGTGGGGACCATAGTGCAGGATTCGCAAGCTACGGTGCGGGCAGTGATGTCAGCAAAGGGCATTTCCCTGGCAATTTTAGTCGCGGCCACCCGGAATGGGCATTGCACTTGATAATGGCCAGTTGTTTTGGGAGAGCTGGGGCTTGCAATAGGTTGATCACATAAAGCTGAAAATGGGCAATCTTATAAGGAACATCCAATGTCTGGTGCAGTGACTAGCACTGTTTTAGATTGCAGCACGCTTCTTCTTGTTGGGGTGAGAGAGTGAATTGCTGCGGTGCCTTGGCGGAGGCAAGGGTGACAGTAATTTAATGTACACTGCCACGTTGGGGATCCACTCCGGCAGAAATTCACCAAGCCCAGAAAAACCCCTCATCCGTCTAGGGGTGGTCGGGCTGGTATGGTTCCCAAAGGGTTCTCCATCGTACCCCCTCGGTTGGATTCAGGATAGCGGATGTTAGGGTGAACACATCTCTTGCGACTGTTTCATACATGGTTAATGTTGATCTTATACAATTCACAAATCCAAACACAGTCTGGACCATTCCTAGAAATTTTCATCATTTCCTGCAACTTCCATGGGGTGTATACATGCATCACAGCCCTGCGCCCATTCTGTCCTGCTAATGGGTTTGGCATTGCTCTCAGTAGCATTATCTTTTTAGTCTTTTTAATTTCCTGCTGGTTCTCAGCCTCGCGTTTCCTTTGCTCTTCGTTGCACTCTCTCACTGATGAATTCAATTACTGCTGCTCCTTCCTCCTCTGCCTCAGCCCTTCCCCTCCTTTCATCCTCCTTTTCAGTTTCCCGGTCACTATCGGTATCATCTTCCTCTGGGGATGCCCTTCCCTGTGGGGGTGCCGATGCCCCCCCCGATGGGATCTTAGTGGGGCAGTTCCTGCTCTTGGGGACAGGTAGCTAGGGGCATATGGGGGAGGTGTTCTACACCATTCCCGACTTTCCATTTACCTTACTCCTCATCTCTTCTATAAACAGGGTCGCCATGCCAGACAAGGAGTCCTCGGGGTTATTTCGCTAAGTTTCCATTTTTGCATTACTCAATTGTTTACAATCCTGTTGGCCAACTGCATTTTTCCTCTGATAATCATGCCATTGGCACTCTAGCCAATTAATTACAAACCTTTCAATATGCCTTTCCTTCGTGTATGTAACTCTATCCTCTACAATCTATAGATTATCCATCCAATATTGCACTGAACTCCTCAACCTCTTTCTTCATATTTCCATTCCTCAATCTATTTCTTCATTTCAGCCTCTCTTCCTCTCTCTCTCTCTCTCTCTCTCATCTCTCTCTCTCTCTCTCTCCCTCTCTCTTCTCTCTCTCTCTCCTCTCTCTCCTCTCACTCTCTCTCTCTCTTCTCTCTCTCTCTCTCTCTCTCTCTCTCTCTCTCTCTCTCTCTCTCTCTCTCTCTCTCTCTCTCTCTCTCTCTCTCTCTCTCTCTCTCTCTCTCTCTCTCTCTCTCTCTCTCTCTCTCTCTCTCTCTCTCTCTCTCTCTCTCTCTCTCTCTCTCTCTCTCTCTCATAGCACCTACTCCGCCTGCTTACTGACTTCAGTCAGTCTACTATCACCTTAAGAATATCTCAAGGGTTAAAGGACTTATGGCTCAGCAGGATAGCTGCAGCGGTTTCAGAAGCAGCCACTCAAGTTTCACTTAGGCCAAGAAAGTGAATCACATCATTCCAGTTCTGAGGTCTCACACTCGCATCCAATCTATCAAAGAATTAATTTCAAAATACTACTGTTGATTCATAAAGCACTGAATGGTTTAGGGCCAAAAGACATTTCTGATCTTCTGCTACACTATAAACCATCCAGACCTCCCAGGCCTTCTGGGACAGATCTGCTCTCTGTCCCAGAGTCAGAAATAAACCTGGAGAAGCTGCGTTTAATTTTTTATGCACCACATATATGAAACAAACTCCCAGAAAACTGCAGGTTCGCTGCAACACTCAGTTCCTTTAAATCGAGGCTGAAGACTTCTGTTTGACGCTGCCTCTTATTAAATCAAATAATTATTCATTCTAACATTGCACTGTAACCTTTATTCTGGTATTTTATACCTGTCTTATTCTATTTCAGCTTCCTGCTCTTTAATGTTTTATGTAAAACACTTTAAATTGCCTTGTTGCTGGAATGTGCCATATAAATAAACTTGCTATGCCTTCGGCTTTTACATTCCATGCTTCCCCCACGCTGACCATCCTTCGTCTCCTAATCTCTTGGTTACAACCTGATAACTGTGTGTAATATGTACGTTTTCCAGGGTCTAAGTAACACATATCCCCCCTTCCCCTCCAGGAGGGAAACTCGGTTAACACACTGACCAATTTGTAAAGTATTTCTACAGACCCCATCCTCTCTGGGACGGGTTACTCAATTTAAAGTCTCCAATTCATAAAACTTTCTTACTGGCTTATTGGCTTCTATGTGACCACTGTGTTCCCAGGAACCTTTTTCAGGAGTCCAGACACAAAGGATCTGATAGTGCACTTTTACTCCCTTCAAGGTCCCGGTCAGACCGCAACCACTTACTCAGTTGTTGGATATAATTTCAGCAGGACTCAGCCGTGCTTCCCCAGCCGGGGTGATACGTATCTGGAACAGGGCTACGTGAAGTAATTTGACCCATGTAATTCCCATTTCACCCTGTAGTTGGCCAATTTACTTTTAAGGTCTGATTAACCCTTTCAACTAGTCCGGCAATCTGAGGTCTGTAGGCACAATGCAACTATTACTGGATGCCCATCTGGGTACAGAATTCCTTGTTTATTTGACCCATGAAATAAGAGCCGTTGTCTGAACTTAATCGGCTTGGAATTCCATACCTGGGAATAATCTCATTAACACTTCACGACAGTAGAGGCTTTGTTATCCCTTGTCAGGTGAGCCTCAATCCATTTACTAAACTCATCTACAATAACTAATACATATTTATAACACTGACATCTCTCCAGCTCACTGTAGTCCATCTGGAGGGTCTCAAAGGGACCCACGGACAGTGGTGTTTTACCCATCTCACAAGGTACACCCTTTCCAGGATTATGTTGCTGACCAATCAGGCAACGATTGCTAATACCTTGAGCCAGAGATTGTAACCGTGAATGCCAGCATGTGGCTAGGAGCATATCACTGGTTGGTTTAGCACCACAATGAGTTGCAAAGTGTATATATTCAATAACCCACATTGCTAAATCATCTGACATACAAGCCTGCCAGCAGGGGTGATCCACAGTTTAGATTCACAATCAACTGTGCACCCGAGCTGTTTCCACATTACCTTATCCCGGTCAGGAGCGTCCTCCTGTAATTTAATGACGTCTTGGATGGTTGGCATTCCTTTCCGAGGGAGACTTGCTTTTATTTGAGCTTTCAGTCTGGCCCAACCGGTTCCCTACATCCACCGGTGTTTGACCTGTTGTGTGGGCAGATCATTTCATAACGGAAATCTGCTCTGTTGTATTAGGACAACTAGTTCAGCTGGCTGAGCAGAATGCTCAAAGCTGCTGACTCCAGTTTGCCATCCTGACAACATATGGGGGATTTAGGGACTTCAGGCAATTCTGTGATTCCATTCATCCAAATCAGGAAACAAACAGTCTCCCTTCATTCGGGGAAAGCCAGCCATTGGACTACGTAATCCCTTACATCCATATCCCCAGACCCCATCAGGGTCTTACCAGACTTCTGTCTCAAACGTTTCTCATGAGCACATTCCTTCTTTAACACTCCGGCTGATTTAGCCACTCCCCCTTCAGTAATTCCTATTCCCAATTTCAAAGCATTATCCTGCCAACTTGCCAACACTGAAGCTTCCCTTAATTCTTGACAATACTGTTTCCACCGGGCAATAAGTTCCTTTGCCAGAGTACCCCTATTACTCTTCCAAATTATCTCCTGAACCTTCTTAACATCATCCAGAGCCTTTATTCCTTCTAATGGCCAAAAGTCATTCATTAATTTCTTGTTTAACTCCCCCGACAATTGTCTGAATTGCTCCGATTTGTCAGGATACCGTTCACATAAGATTTGCAAAGCACTGTTTGATTCAGTTGTAGTATCCAAACGATTACCCATCTTGCTGACTGATAATTCAACACAGTGCGTTGCAAATGACACAAATTACACAGTCGCATTCCAAACGTCACACATCTTAATACCCCCCCCACAACACTTCATACAAGTTCACACACCTCACAACACTTTCATACACACAATCGGACCCAATCTTACAGCGACTGTAACCCACGCTTTCAGGACTGAAACCTGAACAACGTCCGCACTTTCAGGACTGAAACCTGACCTGTGCCCCACTCTCTCAGGACTGAAACCTGACCCAGTGGTATTGATATCGATATCATTTAATTATAGTCGACTCCCAGTGATACCAATCACTGACCAAAATATCTGCCGCTTCCAGTATTCACCAGACTGACCTGATTTCACACAAGAGCCAATTCGTCATCAGACGACAGATCAGAGGAAACCGATGCAGTAAAACAAACCACTTGCATCGGGGGCCCAATTCCTCTCTCTGCCTCTGAGACTTCTCAGCTCCTTGGCCGCGAACTCGTGGTAATTGTCTTTTGAAATCCCACCGCTGCCACCAAATGTTAAATCAAATTCTTTACCTTCAGTCTGAATAATCACACGTGATACTGGATTAGCACATCAGATTTATTCCACCATGGGGTTCTTCCCGAGAAGATCTCCAGACACAACACTAGTGTCTGAAGAGACCTCAACTCAGGGCAGGAGGGGAAGAACAACTTCTCCACCATTGTTTACTTTTTTATACAGAAAAAGAGAGGTGTGACAAAAAGAAATCAAGGACCAATTACACATCTAATACAATGACCAATTACACATCTAATACAATTTCCATGGTTACAGAGAAGACAAAATCATTGATACAGGTCACATGCTCAAAAACCAAACCATTAATATAAGTCACATGTATTTAGAGAAACGCATCAATTTACCTAGCGTGGATTCAAACTTTTCCTACTTTCACACGCACCCAAATAAGGAGTTGCTAATAAGAAAGAAACTTTCTTATCTCTATAGATGAGCAATCTCACAGCTGCATGACCTTGCTTTACTGTTTCAATACACAGTACTCGCAGTCAGACAGAGTGGGAGAGGACAATAGCCCATCTCTTCTGTACACTCCTTATCACTCGTAAAGGGACAAACACATTCTGTTCCCAAGGATAACATTTCTGCCACAAGCATCCATCTTACTGCTTTCCACTAAAATAAGCATCCATTTTATATTAGCTAAAACAACAAAAGAAACCATCTTTACTACAACAAAATATAATATCTCTAATTGACTATACCAGCTAATAGCATAGATTCTCACAAACACTAATTATTTCCAGCAGCTTTTGAATAGTTGTAAATTCCTAATGGGATGCATATCCCTCAGAAAACAAAACATGCATCAAAATAATTATCACCAACAGGATGCCTGCAAAGCCATGCACTTAACGAGCTGCTCATGTGAGACATGTACCTCCTCTGTGACTCCCATCTCCAACTCAAGAGCGGAAATAGCAGAATAAAGAGGTCCGTAGGTTTGTGATGCGTAGAACGTAGAACAGGGCATCACGGTGGCGTGTAGCGGTAGATATACAGCCTCACAGCGCCAGAGACCCGGGTTCGATCCTGACTATGGCTGCTTGTCCGTTCAGAGTTTGTACGTTCTCCCCGTGACCTGCTTGGGTGTTCTCCGAGATCATTGGTTTCCTCCCACACTCCAAAGACGTACAGGTTTGTAAGTTAATTGGCTTGGTATAAATGTAAAAATCGTCCCTAGTGTGTGTAGGATGGCGTTAGTGTGCGGGGATCGCTGGTCGGTGCGGACTCGGTGGGCCGAAGGGCCTGTTTCCACGCTGTATCTCTAAACTAAAAACTACAGCTCAGGAACAGTGGCCCTTGAGTCCACTCTGTCTGCGGCAAACTAAATGCCAAAGTAAACGAATCTCCATAGAAACATAGAAAATAGGTGCAGGAGTAGGCCATTCGGCCCTTCGTGCCTGCACCGCCATTCAATATGATCATAATAATAATAATAATAATGCATTATATTTATATAGCGCTTTTCATATACTCAAAGACACTTTACAGATCATGGCTGATCATCCAGCTCAGTAACCCGTACCTGCCTTCTCTCCATACCCCCTGATCCCTTTAGCCACATGATCCATGTCCCTCCATTCTCCACATATACCAGATGCCTAACTAAAAGTCTCTTAAAAAAAATTTTTTTTTTAGAGATGCAGCATAAAATCTAACCGTTCGACCCACCGAGTCCGCACCGACCAGCATTTGCCTACACACTAGTTCTATCCTACATGCGAGGGATAATTTACAGGGGCCAAACTAACCTACAAACCTACGCATCTTTGGAATGTGGGAGGAAACCGGAGCAACCAAAGAAAAGCCACACGGTCACTGGGAGAACGTGTAAACTCCATACAGACAGCACCCGTAACCAGAATTGAACCGGGGTCTCCTGGTAGCACTTTCCTGGAACCTATCGCTGTCTCTGTATAAAACTTGCCCCGCACATCTCCTTTAAACTTTGCCCCTCTCATCTTACAGCTGCACCTACCATGTCTTTCACATTTCCCTCCTGGGAAAAAGGTTTTTGCACGCCTACCCTATCTGTGTCTCATAATTTTATTTACTTCCATCGGGTCTCCTCTCAACCTCCAATGTTCCCAGAGAAAGCCAATTCACATTTGTCCAACAAATGTCGGCAAACATTTATTTTCTGTATCACAGAGTCCTAGAGTTAAACAGTGTGGAAACAGGCCCACCTGCCCAACTTGCCCACACCGACCAACATGCCCCATCTACACGAGTCCCACCTGCCTGTGTTTGGCCCGCGTCCCTCAACACCTCCAAAGATGTACAGGTATGTAGGTTAATTGACTGGGTAAAATGTAAAAATTGTGTGTAGGGTAGTGTTAATATGCGGGGATCGCAGGGCGGCACGGACTCGGTGGGCCGAAGGGCCTGTTTCCGCGCTGTATCTCTAAATCTAAAAAAAAAACTATCCTATCCATGTACACGTCTAAATGTTTCTTAAACGTTGTGATGGTTCCTGCCTCAACTATCCCCTCTGGCAGCTCGTTCCATGTCAACCTGTAAATCTGTGAACCCTTTTGACTTGAGCTGTAGTTTCTGGTGATTACGAGAAGAGTTTTGGGACTTCTGGAACAAACTTCGTGCTACTGCAAAGGGAAAGACCCAACTCATAGCCCCTGACACTGGGTGTGAGAGTGGGTCCATGCAAATGCCTCGTTGGAGCCCACAGTCTGTGACCGGGGCTGTCTCAGGACTGGCCAGACATTAGCAATCCCAGGTGAGTGTAAAGTTCAAAGAAAATATACATTTCTCTTCTCCTGTCATCTCCTCTTTTCATTTAGACGGGTGAGGGGGGACCTCATTGAAACTCCGCAAATAGTGAAAGGCTTGGATAGAGTGGATGTAGAGAGGATGTTTCCACTAGTGGGAGAGTCTAGGATCAGAGGTCATAGCCTAAGGATAAAGGAAAAATTCTTTAGGAAGGAGATAAGGAGGATTTATTTTAGTCAGAGGGGGGTGAATCTGTGGAATTCATTGCCAAAGAAGGCCAAGGAGGCCATCAATTGATATTTTGAAGGCAAAGATGGATAGATTCTTGATTAGTACGGGTGTCAAGGGTTATTGGGAGAAAGCAGGAGAATGGGGTTGAGGGGGAGAGTTAGATTAGGCATGATTGAATGACGCAGTAGACTTAGTTTTAGTTTAGTTTAGTTGAGCGATACAGCACGGAAAAAAGGCCCATCGGACCATCGGCCCACCGAGTCCGCACCAATCAGCGATCCCTGCACATTAACACTATCCTACACACACTGGGAACATGTTACATGCATTCCAAGCCAATTACCCTACAAACTTGTACGTCTTTGGAATGTGAGATGAAGCTGAAGATCTCGGAGAGAACCCACGCGGTCACGGGGAGAACGTACAAACCGTGTGCAGACAGCCCCCATATGCTGGAATCTGACCCAGTTCTCTGGCGCTGTAAGGCAGCAACTCTACCGCTGCGCCACCGTGCTGCCCCTAACGGGCAGAATGGCCTAATTCTGCTCCTTTAACTTATTAAAGGAGAGGAATACACAATTCCATGAGCAATCAATACCTAGTCCAATTGGCCATTCTTTACGCAAGTACAATGAGAATCATTGGGCTATTTTATCAGAGGGAGGGAAGGGGTTACCTGTCTCTTTCCCCTCTCTCCCCGTACCACCCCACACACCATTTCTAATTGTTGGCACAAGGTGGATGTCAGAAGACATTTGACTTGGACACGATGACAAAACAGTGGCACAGATGTGTAGGAAAGAACTGCAGATGCTGGTTTAAATCGAAGGTAGACACAAAATGCTGGAGTAACTCAGGAGAAGGGTCTCGACCCGAAACATCACCCAACCCTTCTCTCCAGAGATGCTGCCTGTCCCACTGAGTTACTCCAGCATTTTGTGTCTACCTCGGGTTTAGTTTAGTATTGAGATACAGCACGGAAACAGGTCCCTTCGACCCGCTGAGTCCGCACTGACCAGCGATCCCGCACATTAACCCTTCCTTAGTTTAGTTAAGTTTGGAGATACATCGCAGAAACAAGCCCATCGGCTCACTTGGTCCACACTGACCAGCGATCCCTGCACACTAACACTACCCTACACACACTAGGGACAATTTACATGCATTCCAAGCCAATTAACGTACAAACCTGTCCGTCTTCGGAGTGTGGGAGGAAACCGAAGATCTTGGAGAAAACCCGCATGGTCACGGGGAGAACGTACAAACTCCGTACAGGCAGCACCTGTAGTCAGGATCGAACCTGGGTCTCTGGTGCTGTAGGGCAGCAGAGCTGGATAGAGCTCTTAAGGATAGCGGAGTCAGGGGGTATGGGGAGAAGGCAGGAACGGGGTACTGATTGAGAATGATCAGCCATGATCACATTGAATGGCTGGAAGGGCCGAATGGCCTCCTCCTGCACCTATTGTCTATTGTCTATTGTCTATTGTCTGCCGCTGCACCACCATGCTGCCATGCCACCTCGTCAGATGTGGATGTGGCATAGATGTGGCATCTTGGTCACCATGGACGAGCTGGGCCGAAGGGCCCGTTCCGGCGCGGGATGACTCTTTCAGCTGCCTACAGAATTAAAGGACGTTCTTTCAGGAAGGAGATGAGGAGAAATTTCTTTAGCCAGAGGGTTGGTGAGTCTGTGGAACTCTTTGCCACAGAGGGCTGTTGAGGCCAAGCCAATGGGTATATTTCAGGCAGAGACAGATAGAATCTTGATTAATACGGGTGTCAGTGGTTATGGGGAGAAGGCAGGAGAATGGGGTTAGGAGGGAGAGATGGATCAGCCATGATTGAATGGCGGAGTGGACTTGATGGGCCGAATGGCCTAATTCTACTCCTGTTCCTTATGACCTTCAGATCATTTTCCATCCTAGCTTTTTCTGACGGGAGACTTTTCAATTCAGCAACCATGAACAGAAAGATGTTAGATTTTGCTTATTTTTACCTGACAGTGGTGTGAGCTCATAAAACATAGCGTCGGTCATTGATCCCCTGCTCCCACTCTTCAGACAGATCCATAAATCAACTCAACGTAACTCTCCTTCCACTGACTGAAGGTAAATGTCACTATTTGAAAGAGGACATAGTCACCTTGCTGAAACCCAGCCAAATCTGCAACGTAATCCATCACAATCTACCAACCAGCCATTTATATTTTCGGTTGGAACATTTGACTGTTTGGAGATTGAGTTCTGCATTTGTCTGCAGTACATCAAATCGTTGCACCCGGGGCAGTTCATTCCATGTGAAATGCCTTAGATATTTCTAAGAGACGTAAAGGCACAAAAAATGACATTCATCACCAGTTACTGGAACCAGTCCACTCTGACTAAGTCTGGGCTTAAATTAAGTGTCAGATCGCCAGGTTCCAGAAACATTTATCTTATATCTTATATCTTATCGAAACATATAAGATTATTAAGGGGTTGGACACGTTAGAGGCAGGAAACATGTTCCCAACGTTGGGGGAGTCCAGAACCAGGGGCCACAGTTTAAGAATAAGGGGTAGGCCATTTAGAACGGAGATGAGGAAAAACTTTTTCAGTCAGGGCGTTGTAAATCCGTGGAATTCTCTGCCTCAGAAGGCAGTGGAGGTCAATTCTCTGAATGCATTCAAGAGAGAGGTAGATAGAGCTCTTAAGGATAGCGGAGTCAGGGGGTATGGGGAGAAGGGAGGAACGGGGTACTGATTGAGAATGATCAGCCATGATCACATTGAATGGTGGTGCTGGCTCGAAGGGCCGAATGGCCTCCTCCTGCACCTATTGTCTATTGTATTAATTTGGTTAAGAAGGCCTCCTCCTGCTTTCTCTCCTGATTCAGGGTCTGGATATCATGATCTCCGTATTGTGTCATTATCCTTCTGAAGAAGAAGAAGGATTCTGACCCAAAACGTCACCTATTCTTTTTCTCCAGAAAAGCTGAGTTAATTGATTCAATTTTGTTGATAGTCACACTACAAGTGAGATCGGATAATGACACAATACGGAGATCATGATATCCAGCTCTATCTAGCTCTCTCTTGAATGCATTCAGAGAATTGGCCTCCACTGCCTTCTGAGGCAGAGAATTCCACAGATTCACAACTCTCTGACTGCATTTTTTTTCCTCATCTCCGTTCTAAATGGCCTACCTCTTATTCTTAAACTGTGGCCCCTGGTTCTGGACTCCCCCAACATTGGGAACATGTTTCCTGCCTCTAACGTGTCCAACCCCTTAATGGTCTTATATGTTTCGATAAGATCCTCTCTCTTCAGCGGCAGGACTGAGAAGTGTAAATTAAAGCAGTGACGCAGCATTGCTGCCTTATAGACAATAGACAATAGACAATAGACAATAGGTGCAGGAGTAGGCCATTCAGCCCTTCGAGCCAGCACCGCCATTCAATGCGATCATGGCTGATTACAGTGCCAGAGACCCCAGTTCGATCCTGACATTAGGTGCTGCCCCGTACGGAGTTTGTACGTTCTCCCCGTGACCGCATGGGTTTTCTCCGGGTGCTCCAAAAGTGTACAGGTTTGTAGGACTTCTGAAAATTGACTCCTGGAAATTGTAAATAGTCCCTGGTGTGTAGCACGGTTCTAGTGTACGGGGTGATCGGCGTGGACTGGAATGGCCGTAGGGCCTGATTCCACGCCCTATCTCTCTAAAGTAAACTCAGTATCAAGTTGAGCGCAAATTAAAAAATAGGAAGAATACTTGTGCTGTGCATTTTTATTCGATCTTTCTCATCTATGGAATATTGCAAGCTGGTCGCTCGGTCTCAGCACAGAGAGTTTCTATTGTAAATGGAGCACAGAAATGTTTGTGTGATCTATGTAAAAATTACTTTACCGCCAGGAAGGTCGTTTTAAAGTCATAATGTGGGAGATGTGGTAGCCAGTCTGTTCACTGGGCGCCGCGGTAGACTCACTGCCTTACAGCGTCCTGACAATGGGTGCTGCCCGTACGGAGTTTGTACGTTCTCCCTGTGACCTGCGTGGGTTTTCCCCGGGTGCTCCGGTTTCCTCCCACACTCCAAAGACGACCAGGTTTTGTTGGTTAATTGGCTTGGTATAACTGTAAATTGTCCCGAGTGTGCGTAGGATAGTATTAGTGTGCGGGGATCGCCGGTTGGCGGGGACCTGGTGGGCTGAAGGGCCTGTTTCCACGCTGTGTCTCCAAACTAAACTAAACCAACTTAAAATGTTTCCACAGGCAGCTATCTGATAATCACCAGGCAATCAGCAGTAATGATATTGACTGAAAGAGAAACATCATTCTAGTCATTGGCAAGAATTTTTTGCTTCTTTTTGAAACAGTTCTCATCTGATATTAACTGTGTTATTAATGTGCAACACCATTCCCGTAAAGATAAAGGAGAGACCCGTTAGCTTTGCCTGCATTTCAACAACAAATCCATTGGCTTCTCTCCGTCCCTCCCCCACCTATGTCATTTTACCAGGTACAGTATTATCTTGTTGAGTCTCACTGTCTGTCACTCATTCTCACCTAGCCCACAGCTAACAATGGCCTGTTTCCTTTATCACCGTTACTTCTTTGCATATCTTTCATTCATTTGCTGTACATCTCACTTGGTCGCCGTTTCCCTTCCCCCTGGCCCTCAGTCTGAAGAAGGGTCTGGACCCGAAACGTCACCCATTCCTTCTCTCCAGAGACGCTGCCTCGCCCGTTGAGTTATTCCGGCTTTTTGCGTCTATCTTCGGCTGTATTACATTGTTGAAAAGTGGGGTGAATGATAACTTCAATCGTCAAAGACGAATTGCGCGTCGCACAGCAGCTGATGTAATCTCGTGAACACACATCCTTCCATAATAGTTCAACAGTAATATCTGCCAGGGTCAATCCCTCCCCTATGAGGACAGAGTAGACCTTTACAATTTTGCAGACTGTCAGTGCCTCATATCAAATGTGTATAACTGGCAAATACCAAAATTACACCAAATTTACTATACTAATAATAGTCAAGCAGTCTCTGTTTGCTGATGTTATTGAATTAACTGACATCAAATTCTGGCATGGGTACCAGTTTATTTAAACACCAAAATCCATAAATTGGTTTAGTTTTTGGAGACACAGCGTGGAAACAGGCCCTTCGGCCCACTAGGTCTGCACCGACCAACAAACACCCACAGTTAGTCACAAAATGCCAGAGTAACTCAGTGGGTCAGATTCTCAGTTTGAAGAAGGGTCCCATCCCGAAATGTCACCAATTCCTTTTCTCCCGAGATGCTGCCTGACCCGCTGAGTTACTCCAGCATTTTGTGTCTATCTTCAGTGTAAAGCAGCTTCTGCTGTTCCTTCCTTCCTATAAAACTCACCCATACACTAATTCTATCCTACACACGAAGGACTATTTACAGAAGCTACTTAACCTATAAACCCACATGTCTTTTGAATGTGGGAGGAAAGAGCTAGATAGAGCTCTTAAGGATAGCGGAGTCAGAGGGCATGGGGAGAAGGCAGGAACGGGGTACTGGTTAAGAATGATCAGCCATGATCACATTGAATGGCGGTGCTGGCTTGAAGGGCCGAATGGCCTCCTCCTGCTCCTATTGTCCATTGTCTAAACCAGAGCATCCATAAAAAACACATGCGGTCACAGAGAGAGCGTACAAACTCCGTACAGACAGCACCCACAGTCAGGATGAAACCCAGGTCTCTGGCACTGTAAGGCAGGAACTCTACTGCTGTGCCACCCCAGTAGTTGTAGTTATTGTAGTTAGTGTAGACACAGGAACTGCAGATGCTGGAATCTTGCTTAGAACACAAAGTACTGGAGTAATTCAATGGGTCATGCAGCATCTATGGAGGGAATTGAAAACCCTTTGATTTACTTAGTTTAGTTTAGTTTAGTTTAATTTAGTTTAGAGGTACAGCTCGGTTACTGTATCCTAAGTGTACACACTGCTTTTTGTTTAGTTTCCTGACTGAATCATCCTACCACAACTTGAGAGCAGTCCTGAACTACCATCTACCTCATTGGTGACCCTCGCGCTATCGTACTGTTCAGTACTGCCTTCAACCACTGAAGGTCACCTCACCTTCTGTCTCCTTTCTCTGTTCGTTTATTTATTTACTTATTTATCTATTTATTCATTTCCCTATGTTCTCTAAATCTCTGTAAAGCGTCTTTGAGTATATGAAAAGCGCTATATAAATAAAATACATTATTATTATTATTATTATTATCGTTGAACAGACTTTACATAGAAACATAGAAACATAGAAAATAGGTGCAGGAGTAGGCCATTCGGCCCTACGAGCCGGCACCGCCATTCAATATGCTCATGGATGATCATCCAAAATCAGTACCCCGTTCCTGCTTTTCCCCCATGTCCCTTGGTTCCGATAGCTCTAAGAGCTAAATCTAACCCTCTCTTGAAAACATCCAGGGAATTGGCCTCCACTGCCTTCTGTGGCAGAGAATTCCACAGATTCACAACTCTCTGGGTGAAAAAGATTTTCCTCATCTCAGTCCTAAATGGCCTACCCCTTATTCTTAAACTGTGGCCCCTAGTTCTAGTTTCGTGCACCTAGCCTATCCAATCCCTTAAGAATTTTATATGTTTCTATTAGATCCCCTTTCATCCTTCTAAATTCCAGTGTATACAAGCCCAGTCACTCCAGTCTTTCAACATACGACAGTCCCGCCATTCCGGGAATTAACCTGGTGAACCTACGCTGCACTACCTCAATAGTAAGAACATTCTTCCTCAAATTTGGAGACCAAAACTGCACACAGTACTCCAGGTGTGGTCTCACTAGGGCCCTGTACAACTGCAGAAGGACCTCTTTGCTCTTTCCACTGACTGGTTAAAATGCAACAATAAGCTTTTCACTGTACCTCGTGACACGTGACAATAAACCAAACTCAACTGAACTGAACTGAATTGCATTCGCTGCCTTTTTACTTCCTTTCATACTGTCTACAGGAATCATCGTTCAATGATTTGTTGCCTTGCCTTCCAGCAAGCTCCCAAGCACAAAATTCAGAATGACATAAAAACTGAGGCGATCTGAGGTATGGAGTCTTCTATATCTTTCTGGAGAGTTATTTTCACAGCTAGTTGGATGACAACAAAATAGTTTAGTTTAGTTCAATTTAGTTTAGAGGTACAGTGCGGAAACTGGCCTTTCGGCCTGTCACCAGTTATGACAATATATTAACATGGAACATAGAAAAGCACAGTACAAGGTAGGCCCTTCACCCAACAATGTCCCACAATGTCCGTGCCGAACAAGATGCCAAGACCGTCTATTATCTACCTGCATATAATCCATATCCCACCATTCCCTGCATATTCAGTCAGAGTTGTGAATCTGTGGAATTCTCTGCCTCAGAAGGCAGTGGAGGCCAATTCTCTGAATGAATTAAAGAGAGAGCTGGATAGAGCTCTTAAGGATAGCGGAGTCAGGTGGTATGGGGAGAAGGCAGGAACGGGGTACTGATTGAGAATGATCAGCCATGATCACATTGAATGGCGGTGCTGGCTCAAAGGGCCCAATGGCCTACTCCTGCACCTATTGTCTATTGTCTATATTCATGTGACTATCCAAAAGTCTCTTAAATGTTACTGTTGTACCTGCCTCAACCACCAACCCTGGCAGCGTGTTCCAGGTACTTATCACCCTATGTGTAGTAAAGTTCACATCACCTTTAAACTTTGTCCCTCTCACCTTAAGGCTATGCCCTCCAGTATTTGTTGTTCTCCATCCTGGGAAATAGGTTCTGACTTGTCCCCCTTTCTATACTTCTCATAATTTTATATACTTTAGTTTAGTTTAGTTCAGTTCAGTTTAGTTTAGTTTGGTTTAGAAATACAGCGTGGAAACGGGCCCTTTGGCCTACCGAGTCCACACCAACCAGCGATCACTGCACATTAACACACACTAGGGACAATTCACACTTATACCAAGCCAATTAACTGACAAACCTGTACGTCTTTGGAGTGTGGGAGGAAACCGAAGATCTCTGAGAAAACCTACGCAGGGAGAATGTACAATCTCCGTACAGACAGCGCCCGTAGTCGGGATCGAACCCGGGTCTCCGGCGCTGCAAGAGCTGTGAGGCAGCGACTCTACCGCTGCGCCACCCTTCTATCAGGTCTCCCTGCAATCTCCGCATTCCAGCAAAAATAATCTAAGTCTGACCAACCTCCCTCTGTAATTTATACCCGCTAATCCAAGCATCGTTCTGGTAAACCTCCTGCGCAGAAACATAGAACTGCAGATGCTGGTTTACAAAAAAAGACCCACAGTGCTGGAGTGTCTCAGCGGGTCGGACAGCAACTCTGGTGAACACGGATAGGTGACATTTTGGGTCAGGACTCCTCTTCGGTCTCTGCACCCTTTCCAAAGCCTGAACATATTCTCTCAGCGTATTAGTGATTTTGTAATTTGCATATGAATAAGTGCACCCTGATTAATCAACTAAATTTGTGATTCAAATTGTGCTATTTATTGCTTGTACTTGCTAGCGCATTTGAATATATTCTTCATAAAA
Source organism: Rhinoraja longicauda (assembly GCF_053455715.1). NCBI lineage: Eukaryota > Metazoa > Chordata > Chondrichthyes > Rajiformes > Arhynchobatidae > Rhinoraja > Rhinoraja longicauda. Next base: position 60,448,390 of record NC_135961.1, on the reverse strand, counting down.
ATAAGTAAACGCCTTTGTTAAAAATGAAAGCGATTTTATATAAATATATGAATACTATCGCACCAGCAATGATTTGATGATATCCTATTACGCTATTCTGCAGATATTACCTAAAAATGCAATTTTATTCGAATAAACAGTTGCTGGCTTGTTAATTCTTAATAGAACCATCATTATGCAAAAATATTGTCGTGCACATTAAAAATCAGACACATCTCATCCACTTTGGCAAAATGCAATAGCCGGTTGGAATGATCATTTCATAGTCTGAATCATTAGCATGGGGTAATTGCTTGTGTATTATATTATTATTATTATCTATAGCTTTGCAAGGTCCCATTTTTATTTCAACGTAAAATGGAGTGAAGGTATCTTTTAGGATTTAACTGATTCACGGTGGCGCAGTGGTAGAGTTGCTGCCTCACAGCGCCAGAGACCGAGGTTTGATCCTGACTACGGGTGCTGTCTGTACGGGGTTTGCACGTTCTCCCTGTGACCACGTGGGTTTTCTCCGGGTGCTCTGGTTTCCTCCTACATTTTAATAATAATATCATACATTTTTATTTGTCATATGTAGGTTGGCACAGGGCCAACAGTACAATGAAATGTATTTGACAAGACAACGGGTCACCTCAGCAGTAATATTCCAAGGATAAATAAGATTTTAAAAAATGACATCAGTAAGGTAAAAAGACAATATTAAAAATAATCAACATGTATGATTTGAAATGTGTTTATGAGTTCAGAAGCCTGATGGCCTGATGGTAGAAATTGTTCTTGAGTCTGGTGGTACGCGCAGCCATACTCCGATATCGTCTGCCTGACGGTAACAAGGAGAACAGCCTGCGTGTTGGGTGGCTGTGGTCCTTGATGATGCTGCGTGCCTTCCGCAGGCACCGCCGGTAGAAAATGTCCTGAATGGCCGGGAGACCGTTGCCAGTGATGTGCTGTGCCGTCTTCACCACTCTCTGAGGTGATTTGTGGCCGTGGGCAGAACAGTTCCCGTACCAGACTGTAATGCAGCCCTGTGATGTCAGCAGGCTCTCGATGGTGCGTCTGCAGAAGTTTGTGAGGATGCTGGCGTTCATGCCAAACTTCCTCAGTCTTCTCAGGAAAAAGAGCCGCTGGTGGGCCTTCTTTGTTATTGTGTCCGTGTGCAGTGTCCAGGAAAGGTCCTCAGTGATGTGCACACCGAGGAAACTTAAAAGCTGCTGACCCTTTCAACCTCAGCATCACCGATGTGGATGGGGACACAGACGAGCAGGTTTGGATTAATTGGCCTCTGTAAATTGTTCCTAGTGTGTAGGATAGAACTAGTAAATGGGTGATAAAGGTTGGCGCAGACTTGAAGGGCCGAAGGGCCTATTTCTGTGCCGAATCACTAAACAAAACTAAACTGAATTAATACAGAAAGACATCAAGCATTTTGTTCTATACCCAGCCTATGGTTTCAATGCACTGATTTTGGCCTTAAATGAGATGCACAAATGAACATTTTATGGCCAAAGAGAGACACAAAAGTGCTGGAGTAACTCAGCGGGTCAGGCAACATCTCTGGAGAAAGGAAATAGGTGACGTTTCGGGTCAAGTCTGAATGTCACAGGGGGGGGGGGGGGGGGGAGAAACTAGCGGTGTGAAAAGGTTTAGAACAAATCAGTGCCGGCACCGATGACCAAGGGAATGTGGAGCCCACAATGGTCCATTCCACAGCCAACAATGGACCATTGTGGGCTCTGTCATCGGCGCTGGCTCTGATTTGATCTGAACCTTTCCATACCTCTCGTTTCCATCTCCCCTGACCCTCAATCTGAACCTTTGGCGGTGCTGGCTCGAAGGGCCGAATGGCCTACTCCTGCACCTATTGTCTACTGTCTATTGTCAATCCGACCCGAAACATTACCTATCCCTTTTCTCCGGAGATGCTGCCTGACCCGCTGAGTTACTCCAGCATTTTGTGTCTATCTTCGATGTAAACCAGCCAGTACAGTTCATTCCTGCAGTTTATGGCCATTAACCCGGTCCTTCAGGAGTCCCTGACTGCACTATTTTTTTAACAGCCCTCCATTTTACATTTCTCTTTAGCTCCGCACAATCAATGACTTCCTCTTATTTGGTTTATCTGCTCATTTCCTCTTGATTTTCCTCCACTCTTGCAATTATATTTCTAACTACATCTGATGCTGTTATTCATCTGCACAGTTCAGTTGACCAGAAGCCTAAATTAATTAGCTCTAAGATATCTTTCAAAGTATAGAAACATAGAAACATAGAAAATAGGTGCAGGAGTAGGCCATTCAGCCCTTCAAGCCAGCACTACCATTCAACATGATCATGGCTGATCATCCAATAGACAATAGACAATAGGTGCAGGAGTAGGCCATTCGGCCCTTCGAGCTAGCACCGCCATTCAATGTGATCATGGCTGATCATTCACAATCAGTATCCCGTTCCTGCCTTCTCCCCATACCCCCTGACTCCGCTATCCTTAAGAGCTCTATCTAGCTCTCTCTTGAAAGCATCCAGAGAATTGGCCTCCACTGTCTTCTGAGGCAGAGAAATCCAAAATCAGGTACGCAGTTCCTGCTTTCTCACCATATCCCTTGATCCCGTTAGCCCTAAGAGCTATATCTACCTCTCTCTTGAATATATTTAATACAGGTGCGTATTAATTTTTTCTGCTGTCCATCCCATCGTTCTGACGTTCCTCCATTTGACTTCCATGAAGTGCAGCCAACTTGCTCTGCATCTCCCCGAATCCTATTGTCATTCAGCAGTATGTGAGGTCATTTTCATTTCTTTCTTATTTCGACAAGAATATTAATCAGCAAAGGTGAACGGTTGCTCTTGAAAGACCGTTTGATTGTGTCGGACACTTGGATTCACTTAATAACGATTGACAATCAGTCCCACAGGTCAGCTGTGATGAATTGTCATGCCAACTCAAAAAAAACCCAGTTAATCACCATAAGTCTCAGTGGTAATAATTACAATGTGTCCTTCAAATTTTTTCACAACCGGCCTTCAGTATAGTTCAGTTTAGCAATACAGCACGGAAACCGGCCCTTCGGCCCACTGAGTCACAGAGCCATAGAGTCACAGTAACAGTATGGAAACAGGCCCTTCGGCCCAACTTTCCCACACCGGCCAATATGTCATAAGGTCATAAGGAATAGTAGAATTAGGCTATTCGGCCCATCAAGTATAGTGCAGTTGTATAGGGCCCTGGTAAGACCAAATCTGGAGTATTGTGTACAGTTTTGGTCTCCCAATTTGAGGAAGGACATCCTTGTAATTGAGGCAGTGCAGCGTAGGTTCACGAGATTGATCCCTGGGATGGCGGGACTGTCGTAAGAGGAAAGATTGAAAAGACTAGGCTTGTATTCACTGGAGTTTAGAAGGATGAGAGAGGATCTTATAGAAACATATAAAATTATAAAAGGACTAGACAAGCTAGATGCAGGAAAAATGTTCCCAATGTTGGGCGAGTCCAGAACCAGGGGCCACAGTCTTAGAATAAAGGGGAGGCCATTTAAAACTGAGGTGAGAAAAAACTTTTTCACCCAGAGAGTTGTGAATTTGTGGAATTACCTGCCACCAGGGGCAGTGGAAGCCAAATCACTGGATGGGTTTAAGAGAGAGTTAGATAGAGCTCTAAGGGCCAGTGGAATCAGATATGGGGAGAAGGCAGGCACAGGTTATTGATTGGGGACGATCAGCCATGATCACAAAGAATGGCGGTGCTAGCTTGAAGGGTCGAATGGCCTCCTCCTGCACCTATTTTCTATGTTTCTATGTTTAAGTCTACACCGCCATTCAATCATGGCTGTTCTATCTCTCCGTCCTAAACCTATTCTCCTGCCTTCTCCCCATAACCTCTGACACCTGTACTAATCAAGAGTCTATCTATCTCTGCCTTAAAAATATCCACTGACTTGGCCTCCACAGCCTTCTGTGACAAAGAATTCTACAGATTCACCACCCTCGGACTAAAGAAATCTCTCCTCATCTCCTTCCTAAAAGAACATCCTTTAATTCTGAGGCAATGACCTGTGGACCTAGACTTTCCCATTAGTGGAAACATCCTCTCCATATCCACTCCATCCAAGCATGTCCCAGCTACACTAGTTCCATCAGCCAGCATTTGGTTCATATCCCTCCAAACCTGTCCTATCCATATACCTGTCTTCCTGTTTCTTAAATGTTGGGATAATCCCAGCCTCAACTACCTCCACTGGCAGCTTGTCCCAGACACCCACCACCCTTTGTGTGAAAAAGCTACCCCTCAAATTCCTATGAAATCTTTTCCCCTTCACCTTAAACCTATGCCCTCTGGTCCTGGATTCACCTACTCTGGGCAATAGACTCTTTGTGGGTTTTCTCCGGGTGCTCCGGTTTCCTCCCACACTCCAAAGACGTCCAGGTTTGTAGGTTAATTGGATTCTGTAAATTGTTTCGTTTAGTTCAGAGTTACAACACGGAAGCAGGCCCTTCGGCCCACCAAGTCCGCACCGACCAGCGATCCCCGCACATCAACACTATCCTCCACACACTCGGGACAGTTTGCATTTGTACCAAGCCAATTAACCTGCAAACCTGTAAGTCTTTGGACACGGGGAGAACGTGCAAACTCCGTACAGACAGCACCCGTGGTCAGGATTGAACCCAGGTCTCTGGCGCTCTAAGCGCTGGAAGGCAGCAACTCTACTGCTGCGCCACCGTGCCGCCCTTTTGTCTCCGGGTGCTCCGGTTTCCTCCCACACTCCAACGATGCACATGTTTGTTGGTTAATTGGCTTCTGTAAATTGTAAACTGTCCCTAGTGTGTAGGGTAGTGTCAGTGATTGGGTTGATTGCTGGTCGGCGTGGATTCGATGGGCCAAAGGGCCTGTTTTAATGCTGTATCTCTAAGGATCTCTGAGTGCATATCAGCCAACACCTCGATGCGTGTTGCTAAATATGTATCTCCAACAGTTCCCCTTCGCTCCAATGCTCTGGAGCCACAGAATGAGACGCTGTTTTTGTGCAGGAGATTATTTTGTTAAACAATCCTCAAAGTGACCAGCGGACCTGCAATCATATGGCAAGAATACTCATCCACTTTTGGACTGTTTAATAGTGAATGATAAAATTGCAGAACCGATTGCAGCCCAGTGGTATGAACATTGACTTCTCCAACTTTAGATAGTTCCTCTGTCCCTCTCTTCCCCTCCCCCTTCCCAGATCTCCCACTGTCTTCCTGTCTCCACCTATATCCTTCCTTTATCCCGCCCCCCTGACATCAGTCTGAAGAAGGGTCTTGACCCGAAACGTCGCCCATTCCTTCTCTCCTGAGATGCTGCCTGACCTGCTGAGTTACTCCAGCATTTTGTGAATAAATACCTTCGATTTGTACCAGCATCTGCAGTTATTTTCTTACACTACCTATAATAAGACTGTTGCATCAATTCTGATGTGTGAATAAATACGATAGTCCGACTGAGATACCATTTGGAAGAATCTTATATCTCTACACTATTCTGCAATTTCAATATCCTACATTAATATGCCAACCATTAGTGTGGCCTGCAATTTGCATCTTTGCATAATAGTGGAGCCAAATTCCTGCAGCTTTCTAATTAACCTTCTGATGGACAGAATCATCATATCATATCATATCATATATATACAGCCGGAAACAGGCCTTTTCGGCCCTCCAAGTCCGTGCCGCCCAGTGATCCCCGTACATTAACACTATCCTACACCCACTAGGGACAATTTTTTACATTTTACCCAGCCAATTAACCTACATACCTGTACGTCTTTGGAGTGTGGGAGGAAACCGAAGATCTCGGAGAAAACCTACGCAGGTCACGGGGAGAACGTACAAACTCCTTACAGTGCAGCACCCGTAGTCAGGATCGAACCTGAGTCTCCGGCGCTGCATTCGCTGTAAAGCAGCAACTCTACCGCTGTGCTACCGTGCCGCCCTAATGGGTGCTTTGATGAGCGACTGAACTAAATAGTAATTTGAAATGTGTAGCAATTGTATAGTATCTCATTGAATCATTAAGATATGTGACATGGAAACAGGCTATTAATTCCATTCGTGATGGCCACAGCTGGACTTAGAAACATAGAAATAGAGAAACATAGAATATAGGTGCAGGAATAGGCCTTTCAGCCCTTCGAGCCAGCACCGCCATTCAATATGATCATGGCCGATCATCCAAAAATCAGACTTTGAGTGAATCTTTGTTGCCAGCTCTTGGTCCATATCCTAATCAAGTACTTTTAAAAGCGTAGGAAGATAGACCCAAAATGCTGGAGTAACTCAACGGGACAGGCAACATCTCTGGAGAGAAGGAATGGGTGACGTTTCGGGTCGAGACCCTTTTTCAGTCTGAGAGTCAGGGGAGAGAGAGTCTAGAGATATGGAAGGGTCAGGTGTGAAAAAGACAGATCAAAGCAGATGGTGGCAAGGAAATGTAGGACAATCACTGCAGATGCTGGTTCAAATCGAAGGTATCACAAAATGCTGGAGTAACTCAGCGGGTCAGGCAGCATCTCAGGAGAGAAGGAATGGGTGACGTTTCGGGTCGAAACCCTTCTTCAGACCCGAAACGTCACCCATTCCTTCTCTCCTGAGATGCTGCCTAACCCGCTGAGTTACTCCAGCATTTTGTGATAGCAAGGGTATGTAGAATGGTTCATTGTTAGCTGAGGGGAAGGTGACAACGCAAGATACAATCAGTAACATTTAATCAGGAGGACAGTGGAACTGGTCGGAGAATTAGGAACTAGGACCGGGGAAGGAGGGAGACAGAGGGAAAACAAGGGTGACTTGAAGTCAGAGAAATCAATATTCATCTCGCAAGGTCAGGGTCTCCCACTACGTTTCACAAAGTCAGTTCCTGACAACCACTACTCATTGAATTATTATTTTTCTCTCAGCTCCCATCAAATTGTTAGTTTACATCCATTCTCCTTAGTTACTGACCTTTCTATTAAGGGAGGACGAGAGAGTTGAAGCTGAGCACTTCAACTCCCCCTCCCACTCACAGTCTGACCTTTCTGTCATGGGCCTCCTCCAGTGCCATAGTGAGGCCCACTGGAAATTGGAGGAACAGCACCTCATATTTCGCCTGGGCAGCTTGCAGCCCGGTGGTATGAACATTGACCTCCTCTGTCCCTCTCTTCCCCTCCCCTTCCCAGTTCTCCCTCTATCTTCCTGTCTCCACCTATATCCTTCCTTTGTCCCGCCCCCCGACATCAGTCTGAAGAAGGGTCCCGACCCGAAACGTCACCCATTCCTTCTCTCCTGAGATGCTGCCTGACCTGCTGAGTTACTCCAGCATTTTGTGAATAAATACCTTCGATTTGTACCAGCATCTGCAGTTATTTTCTTACACTTTCTATTAAGGGAAATCAATCCCTTATGTTTAACCGACTTTGGTCCTTTAATAATTTACTAAACCTCAAGTTGCTCCCCTTTATTTAAGATATATAAGATTATTAAGGGGTTGGACACGTTAGAGGCAGGAAACATGTTCCCAATGTTGGGGGAGTCCAGAACCAGGGGCCACAGTTTAAGAAGAAGGGGTAGGCCATTTAGAACGGAGATGAGGACATTTTTTTTCACTCAGAGAGTTGTGAATCTGTGGAATTCTCTGCCTCAGAAGGCAGTAGAGGCCAATTCTCTGAATGCATTCAAGAGAGAGCTCTTAAGGATAGCAGAGTCAGGGGGTATGGGGAGAAGGCAGGAACGGGGTACTGATTGAGAATGATCAGCCATGATCACATAGAATGGTGGTGCTGGCTCGAAGGGCCGAATGGCCTACTCCTGCACCTATTGTCTATTGTCTTCAGTTTGCATTTATTCTAAAGGAAGCGGCCGCATCCTACCCAGACTTTCATAATAATAAATTCCAAGCCGAGCAACATGTTTGTAGAAGATAGACAGACATGTCTTGTCAGTCTTTTCAGTCTGAAGATCGGTTGCGACCCGAAACATCACCTATTCCTTTTCTTGGCTTTGGTAAAATTATAAATTGTCCCTATTGTGTAGGATAGGTTTACTGTGCGGGGATCACTGATCGGCGCGGACTCGGTGGGCCGAAGGGCTTGTTTCCACGCTGTATCTCTAAACTAAACTAAACTAAACTAAATTAAACTAAACCAGGTCAGACTCTGCGTGGAATATTTGGCAAAACAGTAGATAGGGAGACATTAATTCTCTGAATGCATTCAAGAGAGAGCTGGATAGAGCTCTTAAGGATAGCGGAGTCAGGGGGTATGGGGAGAAGGCAGGAACGGGGTACTGATTGAGAATGATCAGCCACGATCACATTGAATGGTGGTGCTGACTCGAAGGGCCGAATGGCCTCCTCCTGCACCTATTGTCGATTGTCTATTGTCTATTAGATAGACACAAAATGGTGGAGTAACTCATCGGGACAGGCAGCATCCCTGCAGAGAAGGAACTGGGTGATGTTTCGGGTCGAGACCCCTCTTCAGACTAGGTCCGAAACTTCACCAATTCCTTCTCTCCAGAGATGCTGCCTGTCCCACTGAGTTATTCCAGCATTTTGTGTCTATCGGTGTAAACCAGCATCTGCTGTTCCTTCTCACACAACATGTTTGTAGATCTCCTCTGCAACCTCTGTGTTACAATTATGTCCTCCCTATATGGTGGTGACAGTCCTCCATATAGTACTTTTGATGAGACCTAACCACTGTTTTATACACTGTTGACAGGTTGATTATATTCAAGTATAGTCTTGTTGTTGACTGGATACCATGCAAACAACAGCTTTTATTGTACCTGGGCACACCTTGCGATAATAAACTAAACTAAACTAAACTAAACTGAACTAAACTAGCCACCACCTTGCTACTTTCCATGACTAGAAACTTGGACAAGTACATGGATAGGAAATGTTTCAGGGAGGATAGACACAAAATGCTGGAGTAACTCAGCGGGACAGGCAGCATCTCTGGAGAGAAGGAATGGGTGACGCTTCTGGTCGCGACCCTTCTTAAGAGATATGGGGCAAACATGGGCAAATGAGACATCAGGTCATAAGTGATAGGAGCAGAATTAGGTAATTCGACCCATCAAGTCTGCTCCACCATTCAATCATGGCTGATCTATCTCTCCCTCCTAACCCCATTCTCCTGCCTTCTCCCCATAACCCCTGACACCTATACTAATCAAGAGTCTATCTCTGCCTTAGACCTGGCCTCCATAGCCTTCTGTCGCAAAGAATTTCACAGATTCACCACCTCCTGACAAAATCTACTCCTTCTTAAAGGAATGTCCTTTAATTCTGAGGCTGTGACCTCTAGTCCTAGACTTTCCCACTGGTGGAAACATCCTCTCCACATCCACTCTATCCAAGCCTTTTACTATTCTGTATGTTTCAATGAGGTCCCTCTCGTTCTTCTAAACTCCAGTGAGTACAGGCCCAGTGCCGACAAACGCTCATCATGGGTTAACCCACTCACTCCTGTGATGGTTCTTGCATACCTCCTCTGGACCCTCTCTAGGCCAACACATCCTTCCTCAGATACGGTGCCCAAAATTGCTCACAGTACTCCAAATGTGGCCTGACCAGCGCCTTATTGAGCCTCAGCATTATATATTTTTTGTATTCCAGCCCTCTTGAAATGGGACTGGCTTATATGGGACATTTGTTTCGGCATGGCTGGGTTGGGCTGAAAGGCTGTTTTTCATGCTGTGTTACTATGATTTTCAGAATGTGGTACACGGTTCCTCTACACATATTAATATCTGACCATTTGTCATTCATTCGTTACCCTTGTTTTCCTCCCCCATTGCATTACCTCATGTTCCTCCAAACTGAATTTTATTTTGCACTTTTGTCCCAATTAGCCCATCCCAAAGACATGTTTTGTCAGATTAATTGTCCTCTGTGAAGTAACCCCCCCCCCCTCCCCCCAACACCACCATGTGTTGGGAGTGGACTCAATGGGCCGAAGGGCCTGTGTGTCCGTCCATGACTGTGTTCCCCCCTGTGTGTGTGTGTGTCCGTCCCTGACTGTATTCCCCCCCCCCCCCGTGTGTCCGTCCCTGACGGTGTTCCCCCTGAGATAGAACTGAGATGAGGAAAAACCTTTTCAGTCAGAGAGTTGTGAATCTGTGGAATTCTCTGCCTCAGAAGGCAGTGGAGACCAATTCTCTGAATGCATTCAAGAGAGAGCTGGATAGAGCTCTTAAGGATAGCGGAGTCAGAGGGTATGGGGAGAAGGCAGGAACGGGGTACTGATTGAGAATGATCAGCCTTGATCACATTGAATGGTGGTGCTGGCTCGAAGGGCTGAATGGCCTCTTCCTGCACCTATTGTCTATTGTCTATTGTCTATCACATGTACACTAAAGAAAACACACACACACACACACCAGTTAAAGCGAGAAAGAGCTCATTCTTCTGGATGATTGCTAAAGATAATTCATGTTCTGATGCACACAGCATTGAGGTCCAACCATACATGAAAAGCAAAGGTAGACAATTCTGGAGTTACTCAGCGGGACAGGCAACATCTCTGGAGAGAAGAAATGGGTGACGTTTCAGGTCGAGACCCTTCTTCAGACTGCAGTTCTATATTCTATGTTCTATGTTCTATGTTCAATGAATTTACCAATAAGTCACAACTTACTAATTCTTGTGCCTGAAGAAGGGTCAGTCTGAGGAAGGATCAGCCTGAAGAAGGGTCTCGACCTGAAATGCCACCCATTCCTGCTCTCCAGAGATGCTGAGTTACTCCAGCATTTTGTGTCTATCTTCGATTTAAACCAGCATCTGCAGTTCTTTCCTAGGCATGAAAAGCTCCAGTTGAATGTGTTCTCAGGAGCCATGATGGGAAATGTGAGTCAATGCTGCCACCATGTGGCAAACCATTCTAATGACATGCAGAAGGCTTTACTCTCATTACCTCCAACCAAAGGGGCGCGGATTGGAGTGGGTTCGGGGGTCTTTCAAGCCACCTTGTGGTGGGAGGAAGTAGAAAATAGAGCACAGAACAGAGAAAAGTACAACGCAGGAAAAGGTCCTTCAGCCCACAAGATGGCGCAGCGGTAGAGTTGCTGCCTTACAGCGCCAGTGACCCGGGTTCGATCCTGACTTCGGGTGCTGCCTGTACGAAGTTTGTATGTTCTCCCCGTGACCGCGTGGGTTTTCTCTGAGTGCTCCGCTTTCCTCCCACATCCGAAAGACGTGCACGGTTAATTGGGTTCTGTAAATTGCCCCCAGTGTGTCATGATAGAACTAGTGTGAATGGGGGGTGATCGTTAGTCAGTGTCTTAGGGCCTGTTTCCATTCTGTATCTCGAAACTAAACTAAACTAAATTGCTAAGGATTGTGTTTGGAATGTGCTGCCAGGGGTGATGAAGGAGGCAGATACGCTAGGGGTGTTTAAGAGGCTTTTAGATAAGAACACGGATTTGCAGGAAATGGAGGGATATAAGACTAGATACTTCGACTGCCTTTGAACCATAGAGTTGCAGGTATAATAGAATGGTGCTGTGCTAAGGATTGCATGATGTCAATATCATTTGAGCCTAAAGTAAATGCTGATTCTGCAGTACCCTTCTGAAATATTGCTTTATGGCATAAAACATGCACCGCTTAATGTGGTAACTCTTCCCAAGATGGTTCACAGTGAGGCCACCGAACAATGATTGAAAGAATGTAATGTGCATTAGTTGAAGGTCAGTGACTCCAAGCTGTTACCGCAACAGATGCTTCCAAATGAAGTGCAGTGCAGACACATGAGTTTAAAAGGCAATTATAGAACATAGAACATAACACAGCACAGGACCAGGCCCTTCGGCCCGCAACGTCTGGCCTGAGCATGATGCCAAGACCAACTCTTATCTGCCTGCACATAATCCATATCCCTCCATTTCCTGCATATCCATGTGCCTGTTCAAAAGTTTATTAAGTACTACTATCATATCTGCCTCCACCATAGGGTTGCCAACTGCCCCGTATTAGCTGGGACATCCCGTATTTTGGGCTGAATTGGTTTGTCCCATACGGAACCGCCCTTGTGCCGTATTAGGCCCGGGGGGCACTGTAGCCCCGGACGCTGTAGGCCCGGACGCTGTAGGCCCGGACGCTGTAGGCCCGGACGCTGTAGGCCCGGACGCTGTAGGCCCGGACACTGTAGGTTCGAATGCTGTAGGTCCGGACAGTGTAGGTCAGGACGCGCTGTAGATCCAGACAGTGTAGGTCTGAACAGTGTAGGTCCAGACACTGTAGGCTCGGGGGCCGCTGTAGGTCTGGAGGCCCGGGCGCCGCCTAAAGGAGGTTGCATAGCAACCTGCCTCCTGGCCCGGGCGGCCGCTGTTGGTGGAGCGGGAGCACGTGGCCGCTGGCTGGGTGAGGTCACGTTGTCCCTTTTTTGGGAGTGAGATAGTTGGCACCCCTACTCTACCACCACCCTCACCAGCCCATTCTAAGCACTCATCACCCTTTGCTTACAAAAAAATCCCGGTACTTCTTTAAATTGTGCCTGTTTCATGTTAAATGTTATATCTTCTCGTTTTAGATATGTTCATTCTGGGGAAAAAAGATTTTTGGCTGCCCACCACATCTATGCCTCTCATCTATGCGGCACGGTAGCGCAGCGGTAGAGTTGCTGCTTTACAGCGAATGCAGCGCCGGAGAATCAGGTTCGATCCTGACTACGGGTGCTGCACTGTAAGGAGTTTGTACGTTCTCCCCGTGACCTGCGTGGGTTTTCTCCGAGATCTTCGGTTTCCTCCCACACTCCAAAGACGTACAGGTATGTAGGTTAATTGGCTGGGTAAATGTAAAAAATTGTCCCTAGTGGGTGTAGGATAGTGTTAATGTATGGGGATCACTGGGCGGCGCGGACTTGGAGGGCCGAAAAGGCCTGTTTCCGGCTGTATATATATAACTTTATTTACTTCTATCAGGTCCCCCTTCAACATCTGCTGTTCCAGAGAAAACAATCCAAGTCTATCCTATTTCCCAGTAGCTAACAACCCCCAACTCCAGGTGTCATTCTGATAATGTAGAAACAAAAAACCTGTGGATCTTGTTTAAACACAAAAAATACACAAAATCCTGGAGTAACTTAACAGGTCAGGCAGCATCTATGGAGAACATAGCTATCTATGATGTTTCGGGATGAGACCCTTCTTCAGAATCTTCTTCAGACTTATTCTGATAAACCTCATCTGTGCCCTTTCCAAAACCACCCCATCATTCAGAATCAGAATCAGAATACCTTTATTGTCATCCAAAAAAAAACAAGTCTTTTGGATGAGACTTCGTCACCCACAGTCCAGCAATAAGTGCAATAAAATAAGCAATTACACACACAACCACAAACCAACACAAAACAAAAAAAGAAAGATCCATCACAGTGAGTCTCCTCCAGTCACCTCCTCACTGTGATGGAAGGCCAGAATGTCTTTTCTCTTCCTTCCCCTGCCGTCTTCTCCCGCGGTCAGGCTGTTGTAGTTGCCACGTTCCAGGCCGTGCCGGACGGGGTGCATTGGGGTGGCCGGGACTGCATTGGGGTGACCGGGACTGCATGCAACACTCCAAAAGTGGCCTAACCAAAGTCCTCTAAGGCTGCACCATGTCTTCCTAACTCTTGCACTGACTACCCCGATCAATGAAGGCAAGTCAATTTGGAGCAGCACAGTGGCGCAACGGTAGAGCTGCTGCCTCACAGCTCCAGAGACACGGGTTCGATCCTGACTATGGGTGCTGGCTGTACGGAGTCTATATGTTCCCCTTGTGACCACATGGGTTTTCTCCAGCTGCTCCGGTTTCTGCCCACACTCCAAAGACGTGCAGGATGGTAGGTTAATTGACTTCGGTGAATTTGCAAATTGCCCCTAGTGTGCGGGATAATGCCAGTGTATGGGGTGATCGGTGGTCGGCACGGACTCGGTGGGATGAAGGCCCTGTTTCCGTGCTGAGTCAAAGGTGTCAAGGGTTATGGGGAGAAGGCAGGAAAATGGGATTAGGAGGCAATCAGCCATGATTGAATGGCGGAGTGGACTCGATGGGCCGGTTGGCCTAATTCTACTCATATAACCTGTGAACTTAGAAACATAGAAAATAGGTGCAGGAGGAGGCCATTCGGCCCTTTGAGCCAGCACCGCCATTCATTGTGATCATGGCTGATCATCCACAATCAATAACCCGTGCCTGCCTTCTCCCCATATCCCTTGATTCCACTAGCCCCTAGAGCTCTATCTAACTCTCTCTTAAATCCATCCAGTGATTTGGCCTCCACTGCCCTCTGTGGCAGAGAATTCCACAAATTCACAACTCTCTGGGTGAAAATGTTCCTTCTCACCTCAGTTTTAATGGCCTCCCCTTTATTCTAAGACTGTGGCCCCTGGTTCTGGACTCGCCCAACATTGGGGACATTTTTCCTGCATCTTGTGTCTCTAAAGTCTAAAGCATATCATGCCATCTTTATCACTCCATCTATTCGTGTTGCCATTTTTCAGGCAGCTATGTTTCGGAAAAGGAACACAAAACTGTGGGTTCACAAAGATAGACTTGGAGGAGCATAGCTCTTTCGAAAAGCCTGGTAGAGTTACAGCAAGCTGGATTACTTCCCTACAGTATACGTCTGAAATAGACCTGCTTTCAATGATATAACTTCCACCTTCGTGCAAGTTGCTCTTTGTAAGTTAGAGAAAAATAGCACATGTGTCCTGGGTGTTGCCACAAGGTGGCAGTATGCACTTGAGATTTACAGCAAAACAATGAGGAATTATAGATAGAATCAGGTGTCGACATTCACTGACATCTATGTACTAAAACTCTCGTTTGTTTGTTTGTTTGTTCCTGAACTCCAGCCAAAACGGTGCACGATAGCATGGCAATTTTAGGCCCACCTTACTCAACGTCGTCCCTTTGGTGCTAATGGAAGAAGTTTAATTGAAATCGGTGTTATATTTTTTAAAGTTATTCACATTTTAAAGTTTAAATCTATCTCCTAGGGGGGGAGGGAGGGAGGGAGGGAGGGGGAATATATGGGGGGGGGGTTGAGGGGGATGGAGTGGAGGGGGAGGAGAATGGGGGAGTGGAAGGGGAGGGGAGGGAAGGAGAAGGGGACGGGGTGGAGGGAGGTGGGGAGGAGGAGGGGAGGGGGTGAGGCGAGGAGGGAGGGGGAGGAGGGGGAGGGGGAGAGGGGAGGTGGAGGGGAGGGGGAGGGAGGAAGAGGGTAGGGGAGGGGGAGGGGGAGAGGGCAGGGGGAGGGGGAGGGGGAGAGGGGAGGTGGAGGGGAGGGGGAGGGAGGAAGAGGGTAGGGGAGGGGGAGGGGGAGAGGGCAGGGGGGAGGGGGGGGGGAGAGGGTGCTGCACCAATGCAGGAGGTTTAGGCCCAACGGGTCTACTTGGTCTAGTTCAAGGCACTGTCCCTTTAGGCAATTAAATAATGGTCTCCTAATTTTGGTCTCCTACTCTGAGGAAAGACATTCTAGCCTTAGAGGGAGTACAGAGAAGGTTCACCAGATTGATCCCTGGGATGGCAGGACTTTCATATGAAGAAAGACTGGATAGACTCGGCTTGTACTCGCTGGAATTTAGAAGACTGAGGGGGGATCTTATAGAAACATATAAAATTCTTAAGGAGTTGGACAGGCTAGATGCAGGAAGATTGTTCCCGATGTTGGGGAAGTCCAGAACCAGGGGTCACAGCTTAAGGATAAGGGGGAAGTCTTTTAGGACCGAGATGAGAAAACATTTCTTCACACAGAGAGTGGTGAGTCTGTGGAATTCTCTGCCACAGAAGGTAGTTTAGGCCAGTTCATTGGCTATATTTAAGAGGGGGTTAGATGTGGCCCTTGTGGCTAAAGGGATCAGTGGGTATGGAGAGAAGGCAGGTACAGGTTACTGAGCTGGATGATCAGCCATGATCAAATTGAATGGCGGTGCAGGCTCGAAGGGCCGAATGGCCTACTCCTGCACCTATTTTCTATGTTTCTATGTTTCTATAATCCAAAATTCGGAAATGATTTGCCATTATTATGTAGAAACAAAGAACTGCAGATAGACACCAAATGCTGGAGTAACTTAGTGGGTCAGGCAGCATCTCTGGGGAGAAGGAATGGCTGACGTTTCGGGTCGAGACCCCTTTCTTCATATTTTGCTTGGGCAGCTCACAAGCCGGTGGTATGAGTATTGACTTCTCTAATTTCAAGCAACCCTTGCATTCCCTCTCTCCCCATTTCTCCCCCACCCTAGTCATCCTGCTAGTTTCACTGTTCGTATCCCTCCGCTGTCACCTCTTCCACAGCCAACAACGGACCATTGTGGGCTCCACCTTCCTTGCGTCATCGGTGCCGGCTCAGTTTCGATTTGTTCTGGACCTTTTCCTACCTCTAGTTTCCCTCTCCCCTCAGACCAAAGAAGGGTCTCGTCCCGAAACGTCACCTATTCCTTTTCTCCAGAGGTGCTGTCTGACCCGCTGAGTTACTCCAGCTTTTTGTGTCTATCTTCGGTTTAAGCCTGCAAGCTGCTCTCTACGTACATAGCCTTGGAGATAATGGCCTGGTGCTCATCTGTGGGGTGCTGGTCAAGGAGTAGATAAGAGGAGGCATCCGAGAGTTGGCGTCTGGCCTCAGCATGGTAGAGGTCAGCCTTGGCACGGATCAGTTTTATATTAGATTCACAACCAATCATTGTACCAACATTGTATCAACTGAGGCTCTACAAGGCGCTGGTCAGGCCACATTTGGAGTACTGTGAGCAAATTTGGGCCCCATATCTGCGGAAGTGCTGGCTCTGGAGAGAATCCAGAGGAGGTTTACAAGAAAGATTCCAGGAATGAGTGGGTTAGCATATGATGAGCGTCTGACAGCACTGGGCCTGTACTCGCTGTAGTTTAGAAGGTTGAGGGGGGGACCTCATTGAAGCTTACAGAATAATGAAAGGCATAGATAGAGTGGATGTGGAAAGGATGTTTCCACTGGTGGGAGAGTCTAGGACCAGAGGTCACAACCTCAGAATTAAATGGCGCTCTTTTAGAAAGGAGGTGAGGAGGAACTTCTTTAGTCAGAGGGTAGTTAATCTGTGGAACTCATTGCCACGGAGGGCTGTGGAGGCCAAGTCAGTGGATATTTTTAAGGCAGAGACAGACAAATTCTTGATGAGAACGGGTGTCAAGGGTTATGGGGGGAAGGCAGGAAAATGGGATTGGGGCAGAGATCAGCCTGATTGAATGGCGGAGTGGACTCGATGGGCCGAATGGCCTGATTCTACTCCTATAACTTGTGAACGTGAACTTTTAGCCTGCAAATTAGATGGGAACTATCTGTCTATCAGATTCTATCACACTAATGTAGAAGAAGAGTTAGATATTTATTCCCAATGCCCTAGCCAAAATATATTCCCCAATCAACATCAACATCGATGTAGCTAAATGAGTTTATATGCCCATTGTCACGTGCGTGGTTATTTCTGGGAGTTTACTCAGTTCAAACTGACTATCATGTCTTCTGCATTACAAAGGTAACAACTACTTCACTGAATGGCGTTACAGACGTTATCCCATTGATCGTGTTTCCATAAGGTAATGATTCACAAAGGCCCACCACCTATTAAGATATTCGGCTAAAGGCAATACACTGTTCCAAAACTGGACATAAAAGCATTCATAGGACAGAGTACAGTACAGCAGAGGAATAGGCTTTTGGGCCCACCTTGTCCATCGCCAAGTTAACCTACTCTGCATCCATTTCATAAGGTTCTGTCATAAGTGATAGAAGCAGAATTAGGCCATTCGGCCCATCAAGTTTACTCCGCCATTCAATCATGGCTGATCTAACGCCATTCTCCTGCCTTCTCCCCATCACCCTTGACACCCATACTAATCAAGAATCTATCTATCTCCGCCTTGAAAATATCCATTGACTTGGCCTCCACAGCCTTCTGTCCCCTGCACATCCATACGCCTATCAGAAAGCCTCTTTAACGCCAACGTTGTGTCTGCTTTCACCATCATCTTTGGCAGTGCATTCTGGGCACCCATCCCTTTCTGCATTAATAAGACTTCTTCCCACATCTCCTTTAAACTTTCTCTCTCTGACCTTAAAGCTGTGCTCTCTAAGTCATTGACATTTCTTTCCACTCCGGGGAAAAAGATTCTGACTGTCTACCCTATCTATGCCTCTCATCGTTTTATATATACTTCTATGAGGTCGACTTTCAAGCTCCAATGCTCCAGTGAATACAATCCAAATTTGGCCAACTGTTCCTTACTTCTAATACCCTCTAAACCGGGCAATATTCTGGCAATCGTCCTCTGCCCCACTCCACATCCTTCCTTTAATTGCCAACCAGAACAGTACACAATATTCCACAGATAGGCACAAAAAGCTGGGATAACTCAGCGGGACAAGGCAGCATCTCCGGAGAGAAGGAATGGGTGACGTTTCGGGTCGAGACCCTTCTTCAATATTCCAAATGTGGCCTAACCAAAATTTTACAAAGCTACAACACGACTTCCTGACGCAATACCTTAACTAATGAAGGCTAGTATGTCATGTGCCTTCTGTTCCACTAGACGACTTTGGCGATACAGTGTGGAAACAGGCCCTTCGGCGGACCAAGTCTGGGCAACCAACGATCACCCACACACTAGTTCTATGCTACACACTAGGGACAACTTACAATTTACAAAAGCTAACTAACCTACAGCCTGTACGTCTTTGGAGTGTGGGAGGAAACCGGGCACCATCACCCATCCATTTAGTACTCTCAATACGTCCTGTACATATTCTACACGTGTATAGTGTGATTTGACTGGACAGCATGCAGAACATTTCACTGTATCTTAGCACATGCAACGATAAATACGTTAAACTGGCGCACACGGTGGCGCAGCGGTAGAGCTGCTGCCTTACAGCGCTTACAGCCATTTAGAACGGAGATGAGGAAGAACTTTTTCAGTCAGAGAGTGGTGAAGGTGTGGAATTCTCTGCCTCAGAAGGCAGTGGAGGCCAGTTCGTTGGATGCTTTCAAGAGAGAGCTGGATAGAGCTCTTAAGGATAGCGGAGTGAGGGGGTATGGGGAGAAGGCAGGAACGGGGTACTGATTGAGAGTGATCAGCCATGATCGCATTGAATGGTGGTGCTGGCTCGAAGGGCTGAATGGCCTACTCCTGCACCTATTGTCTATTGTCTATTGTCTATTACAGCACCGGAGACCCGGGATCGATCCTGACTACAGGTGCTTGTCTGTACGGAGTTTGTACGTTCTCCCCGTGACCTGCGTGGGTTTTCTCTGAGATCTTCGGTTTTCTCTCACACTCCAAAGACGCGCGGGTATGGCTTGGTACAAAACATAAATTGTCCCGAATGTGTGTAGGATAGTGTTGATGTGCGGGGATCGCCGGTCGGCACGGACTCGGTGGGCCGAAGGGCCTGTTTCCGCACTGTTTCTCTGAACTAAAACTAAATTAAACAAGTGCAATCTGCCTCGGATGCAACACTTGTGTGGTGAGTTTGCTTTGGTTGGTTGGAATCTACTCTTGCCGACACACCCTTCTTTGAACAGATTGACTGCCCTGAAACTGGAAGTGAAGCCAACCAGCCAGGATGCAGATCTCTCTTTAATCCTTTCCAGCTGTCCTCGGTCATTTGCATTTGCACATTGGCCCAGGAAAGATATTGGCCATCAACGCTTCCTGGTGCTAAGTCGGCGAGCTTTTGTTCAGTGCAGCCACTTGTCCATGAGAGCAAAGTTATTTTCTCACCTGCAGAAGGGACCCCTCTGCTGAGTGGAGCTCCTCGTTATGGAGACGGCAGAAAGCAAACAGAAGCTTCCAAACCAAAGCCAGGAAGTTCCTGTGGGGTTTCCCCTGCATCACAAGAAGTGTGTCGTTTGCTTCTGACTGTGGGCCCTGATCCCAGGAACGCAGGTCAGTAGGAGGCCAATTTCGTCGCACCTGCTTCTCAACTTAGCAAGTAACTGGGTGCAAATCCTCACCAGAAGATCATAGAGACAATTGATGTGCAGGAAGGAGCTGCAGAAGCTTGAAGATGCATCACTGAAGATGCAGCTACAGATACAGATCCTGCAAAGCCTTTGTAAAATTGGAAAGAACATATTGGCTTTGGAAAAGGCGCGCTGCACAGTAAACTGAATCATGCTCGGGCAGTGTACGAAGGACTGCAGATGCTGGCTTACTCCGAAGATAGACACAAAATGCTGGAGTAACCCTGCGGGACAGGCAGCATCTCTGGAAAGAAGGAATGGGTGACGTTTCGGGTCGAGACCCGACTGAGAGTCAGGGGAAAGTGAGACACCAGAAGCAGGAGGCAGCCTTTTGAGACTTTAGACTTTAGAGATACAGCACGGAAACAGGCCCTTCGGCCCACCAAGTCCGCGCCGACCAGTAATCACCACTGTACACCAGAACAGCCCTACATACTAGGGACAATTTATAATGTTACCAGAGTCAATTAACCTACAAACCTCGATAGACACCAAAACTGGAGTAACTCAGCGGGTCAGGCAGCATCTCTGGAGAAAAAGAATAGGTGACGTGTTGGGTCGAAACCCTTCTTCAAGAATCAAGATTGAAGAAGGGTCTCAGCCTGAAACGTCACCTATTCCTTTTCTCCAGAGATGCTGCCTGACCCGCTGAGTTACTCCAGCATTTTCTGTCTATCTTTAGTTAAATTCAATGTTGTAAATGACAATAGACAATAGACAATAGACAATAGGTGCAGGAGGAGGCCATTCGGCCCTTCGAGCCAGCACCGCCATTCAATGTGATCATGGCTGATCATTCTCAATCAGTACCCCGTTCCTGCCTTCTCCCCATACGGTGCAGGTGCAGGCTCGAAGGGCCGAATGGCCTACTCCTGCACCTATTTTCTATGTTTCTATACCCACTGACTCCGCTATCCTTAAGAGCTCTATCCAGCTCTCTCTTGAATGCATTCAGAGAATTGGCCTCCCCTGCCCTCTGAGGCAGAGAATTCCACAGATTCACAACTCTCTGACTGAAAAAGTTTTTCCTCATCTCAGTTCTAAATGGCCTACCCCTTATTCTTAAACTGTGGTCCCTTGTTCTGGACTCCCCCAACATTGGGAACATGTTTCCTGCCTCTAACGTGTCCAACCCCTTAATAATCTTACACGTTTCGATAAGATCTCCTCTCATCCTTCTAAATTCCAGTGTATACAAGCCTAGTTGCTCCAGTCTTTCAACATATGACAGTTCCGCCATTCCGGTAATTAACCTAGTAAACCTACGCTGCACGCCCTCAATGAGGAATGATAGTTGGGAAATTTACAACTCTCCATTGAATAGCTTCATTAGAGTCGCCATCTGGTAAAGCATCTTATTTGAAAGAGCTGCTGACAATACAACACTCCTTCAGTATTGCACTGGAATAAGGCCCTACCTATCTGCCCCTCCAAAATATAGCTGGGTTATGCATGGCACTTTACAAACAAGTTTTTAAAAAAATTCGGGAAGGTAGTCCATCGAGTTATCGAGTTAAACAGACAAGCAATCTGTGGAGACACAAGAAACTGTGAGGTGCTGGAATTTTGAGCAAAACACAAAATACTGGAGGAACTCAATAGGTCAGGCAGCATCTGTGGAGGGAGTGGGCGGACCCTTCTTAAAACTGAAGCAATCTGTGGTAAGAATTTCTAGATACGTGGAAATCAATAATTATTGCTATTTGTGAGGATGCTTTGACCATGGTGTGATGTACCAAAGCATTTCATAAGAGCATTATCATATCAATTTTGACACCAAAACACATCAGAGGTTTCAGAGGACAGAGGTTCAAAGTGAAGGGGGAAAGATTTAATAGGAATCTGAGGAGTAACTTTTTCATACAAAGGGTGGTGGGTATATGGAACAAGCTGCCGGAGGAGGTAGTTGAGGTCGGGACTACCCCAACGTTTAAGAAGCAGTTAGACAGGTACATGGATAGGACAAGTTTGGACGGGTATGGACCAAGCGTAGGCAGGTGGGACTAGTGTAGCTGGGACATGTTGGCCGGTGTGGGCAAGTTGTGCCGAAGGGCTTGTTTCCACACTGTATCACTCTATGACTCTAGGAAGGCTTAAAGAACAGTTGAAA
This sequence comes from Rhinoraja longicauda, assembly GCF_053455715.1. Taxonomy (NCBI): domain Eukaryota; kingdom Metazoa; phylum Chordata; class Chondrichthyes; order Rajiformes; family Arhynchobatidae; genus Rhinoraja; species Rhinoraja longicauda. The sequence goes on along the minus strand of NC_135961.1, from coordinate 60,426,288 downwards.
TGAAAAGAAAGAGAGGAATATGGTTCAATGAGGGAATTTCAAAGTTTTGGTTGAAGGCGACTGTGTGCGTGACATGGATATTTTAAAAATTGTAAATTAAGATTCTTGATTAGTATGGGTGTCGGGGGTTATGGGGAGAAGGCAGGAGAATGTGGTTGAGAGGGAAAGTCAGATCAGCCATGACAATGGCTGAAGAAGGGTCTCGACCCGAAACGTCGCCCATTCCTTCTCTCCTGAGATGCTGCCTGACCTGCTGAGTTACTCCAGCGTATTGTGAATAAATACCTTCGATTTGTACCAGCATCTGCAGTTATTTTCTTACATGACAATGGCAGAGTAGACTTGATGGGCCGAATGGCCTAATTCTGCTCTTATCACTCATGAACATGAACTTATGTAATGGTGAAGTGCTGTAAATCAGTGCTGTGCAAAGATACTAGAGGAACAAGACGGACCACTCCGTTGAAATCGCCTATACTGAAGTGTAGTACGCAAAGGAGCCATTTTAGTAAGCAAAACCCGCCGTCCGTTATGCCTGTCGCAGTGTAATCAGTGTTTGGGGGAACAGTATGTGTGATGATACCATTTAAATGCAGAATATATCTCACCTATCAATTCACAGATTTGTGTTATTTTTCTTTTTAAATGTTTCTACAAGTTTCTGCCTACTAAAATGGCGTTTGTGACATACTACGGTTTTTAGGGTCGAGTGGCCTATCTTTATTCACAAAATGCTGGAGTAACTCAGCAGGTCAGGCAGCATCTCGGGAGAGAAGTGGTCTATCTTGTTCCTCTAGTATCTTTGGTGCTGTGTAGCAGACCAGAACTGAGGCAGGATGGGATATCAGAGAGCTTTAGGCCTGGAAGAGTTTGCAAAGGGAATGAGGGACATAAGCAGGCAACAAGGATTAACCTATAAAAGTATATGGTTATTAAATATAAATTTCAGGGGAGATAAGGTTGAATAAACACTTGTTTTTATACCATATATAACATGTTTTGATGAACTTTGCATTTGCTTATCAGTTCAGATTGAAAATAAACGTCCTGAATTTTAATATGCACCGAAATCCATTTTAATAATTGAGGGGTTTGGAGAATTATTACAAGGCCTTAACAGCTGTTAAAGTGCATCTTAGATGGGTGTTGGGCTATAGTTTTTTTTTCCTGAGAAATCATTTTCAAAACTCGATGCTGCAATTGGAAAGAAATTTTGACTTTCGTTCTTGATCCACAAACAGAAAAATAAATGATTTTCTGCACAGCCAGTAAAAATAAATTCAGCCACCTCCATGATACCCTGTATAAAACATTGGACTTGTAATGGTATAAGAAAATAACTGCAGATGCTGGTACAAATCGAAGGTATTTATTCATAAAATGCTGGAGTAACTCAGCAGGTCAGGCAGCATCTCAGGAGAGAGGGAATGGGTGACGTTTCGGGTCGAGACCCTTCTTCTGGTGATCACTATATTTCCCATTGTTATTGCCCACTACAATATCAAGTGGTATTTAGCAAGGGTGTGAAAGATCCCTTGCATTCCTTAAGTAGCTTCATTTAGTTTAGAGGTACAGGGCGGGCATAAACAGGCCCTTGAGCCCATCGAGTCCACGCCGACCAGCGATCCCCGCACACCGACACTATCCGTAAAAATACTCAGGACAATTTACCATTTCACCACGTCAATTAACCTACAAACCTGCACAAACCTTTGGAATGTTATATCTTCTAGAAACATATAAAATTCTTCAGGGATTGGACAGGCTAGATGCAGGAAAAATGTTCCCGATGTCGGGGGAGTCCAGAATGGTATGTTGGCATTCATAGCAAGAGGATTTGAGTATAGGAGCAGGAAGGTTCTGCTGCAGTTGTACAGGGCCTTGATGAGACCGCACCTGGAGTATTGTGTACAGTTTTGGTCTCCTAATCTGAGGAAAGACATTCTAGCCTTAGAGGGAGTACAGAGAAGGTTCACCAGATTGATCCCTGGGATGGCAAGACTTTCATATGAAGAAAGACTGGATAGACTAGGCTTATACTCGCTGGAATTTAGAAGACTGAGGGGGGATCTTATTGAAACATATAAAATTCTTAAGGGGTTGGAGAGGCTAGATGCGGGAAGATTGTTCCCGATGTTGGGGAAGTCCAGAACCAGGGGTCACAGCTTAAGGATAAGGGGGAAGTCTTTTAGGACTGAGATGAGAAAACATTTCTTCACACAGAGAGTGGTGAGTCTGTGGAATTCTCTGCCACAGAAGGTAGTTGAGGCCAGTTCATTAGCTATATTTAAGAGGGAGTTAGATGTGGCCCTTGTGGCTAAAGGGATCAGGGGGTATGGAGAGAAGGCAGGTACAGGTTACTGAGCTGGATGATCAGCCATGATCAAATTGAATGGCGGTGCAGGCTCGAAGGGCCGAATGGCCTACTCCTGCACCTATTTTCTATGTTTCTATGTTTCTAGAACCAGGGGTCACAGTTTAAGAACAAGGGATAGGCCATTTAGGACTGAGAAGAGGAAAAACATTTTGACCCAGCGAACTGTGAACCTGTGGAATTCAGAAAGTCGTGGAGGCCAATTCACTGGATGTTTTCAAGGGAGAGTTAGATATGGCTCTTAGGGCCAACGGAATCAAGGGATATGGGGAGAAAGTAGGAACGGGGTACTGATTGTGGATGATCAGCCATGATCATGTTGAATGGCGGTGCTGGCTTGAGGGGCCAAATGACCTACTCCTGTACCTATTTTCTATGTTTCTATGTGCGGGACGAAACTGGAGCGCCCGGAGAAAATGGACGTGGTCACAGGAAGAGCGTGCAAACTCCATACAGACAGCAGCTGTAGTCAGAATGGAACCCAGGTCTCTGGTGCTGGAAGGCAGCAACTAACCCGATGTGCCATCGATGTCCCAATGTAATGATGTTACATAGAATATACTGCAGATTTCTGGACTAAAGTTGACACATCACGTAAGTCTTCTCACATTCAATCAGCTTTTTATCAGTTTTTCTTTCACAGTTTTCTTTCACAGTTACTTATGCACTTTATCTGTCCACAGGGCACGGATAACGGATAAAGGATAAAGGGTACAACATTGAATGCAAAATATAACGTTGAAGTCCAATAAATTTTGATTAAAGGTTTCTAATCATGTAGACGAGAGGTCAGGACCGCACTCGAGCTGATGAGAGGACCATTCAGTTGCCTGATAATCGCTGGGAAGAAACAGTTCCAGAATCTGAAGGCGTGCATTTTCAAACTTCTCTACCTCTTGCCTGATGGGAGAAGGGAGAAGAGGGAGTGACCGGGGTGAGACTGCTCCTTGATTATGCTGGTGACCTTACCAAGGCAGCGTGAAGTGTAGATGGAGTCAATGGGAGGGAGGCTGGTTTCAGTGATGGTCTGAGCTAAGTCTGCTACGTTTTGCAGTCTTGGGTGGAGCTGTTCCCAAACCATGCACCCTAATAAAATGCTTTCTATGGCTAAAGCGCTGATTAAGATCTTATTGTATTATGTGCAGGAAGGAACTGCAAATGCTGGTTTAAACCGAAGAAAGACACAAAATGCTGGAGTAACTCAGCGGGACAGGCAACATCTCTGGAGAGAAGAAATAGGTGATGTTTCGGGTCAATAGAAAATGGACAATAGACAATAGGTGCAGGAGTAGGCCATTCGGCCCTTCGAGCCAGCACCGCCCTTCAATGTGATCATGGTTGATCATTCAAAATCAGTATTCTCCCCATACCCCCTGACTCCGCTATCTTTAAGAGCTCGATCTAGCTCTCTCTTGAAAAGGGTCAAGACCCTTCTTCAGACTGAAGTCAAGTGAGAGGGAGATACAGAGATAAGGATGTGTAAGGTGTGAAAACAAGACGAAGGGGGTGGGGATCAAGGAAAATGTGGAATAGATTATGGTTAGCTGGGAGAAGGTTACAACAAATAAAATGTAATGTCATGTTAAAATGTAATCAGAGACAGTCAGACTGGTTGGAGAACTGGGAAGGGGGAGGGATGGAGAGAGAGGGAAAGCAAGGGGTACTTGAAGTTAGAGAAGTCAATATTCATACCGCTGGGGTGTAAGCTGGTCAATCAACCATTTTTTGCGTGGGCAGCTTACACCCCAGCGGTATGAATATTGACTGCTCTTACTGTATTATGCTTTGCTGCTACTGGCTGAGGGTCTAAGTGTGAGCCGAGATCTGACCGGCTTGGCTTTGAATGTTGCTGTGGGATGCTTACAATGCATGCACCTGAAAGTTCAATCTGCTTTCTTTGATGTGACATTCACTGAAGGATAAACTTTGCCAACGATGTTCCAGAAGCTTAGAGAAGGCAGACTTTAAACAAACAGCCGAAATGACCTTTTGAAGGAGAGCCGCAAAAAGCTGGAGTAACTCAGCGGGTCAGACAACATCTCTGGACGAAAGGAATAGGTGACGTTTCGGGTTTCGGGTTCAGACCCTTCTTCAGACCAGAAAGATAGCATTGCTTTGTACTAATGTGACAGCCCAGGTTAGAAAGTTTTAAAGCAAGGATTTTTTAGATTTAGATTTAGAGATACAGTGCAGAAACAGGCCCTTCGGCCCACCGGGTCCGCGCTGCCCAGCGACCCCCGTACACTAACACTATCCTACATCCACTAGGGACAAATTTTACATTTGCCCAGCCAATTAACCTACAAACCTGTACGTCTTTGGAGCGTGGGAGGAAACCGAAGATCTCGGAGAAAACCCACACAGGTCACGGGGCGAACGTACAAACTCCGTACAGACGGCGCCCGTAGTCGGGATCGAACCTGAGTCTCTGGCGCTGCATTCGCTGTAAGGCAGCAACTGTGTTGCAGAAGGGTCTTCTGCCTAAAACAAACACCGATCTTGGGCAGCTACTTAGAAATATATACACCGAACAGCCAAAACATTATCACCCGATGAGCGACCCAACATGTCATCTATCCATGCTCTCCAGAGATGCTGCCTGTCCTGCTGAGTTACTCCGGCACTTTGTATCCTTTTGTGTAAACCAGCATCTGCAATTCCTTGTTTCTAAGTCATCACATCAGTTTGCTGCCTGACCCGCTGAGTTACACCACATTTTGTGTTCTAACAAGACACCAGAAATTCTACAGTTCCCTAGTGCCTCAAAATCAATATTCCATTCAAGTTATGCAACAATGATTTAGAACAGTAAAGATGGCACGCACATTAGTTTTCACTGACCATTTACATAACGCATTTATGCATCTTATTGAAACATATAAGATAATTAGGGGATTGGACACATTATAGGCAGGAAACATGTTCCCAATGTTGGGGAGTCCAGAACAAGGGGCCACAGTTTAAGAATAAGGGGTAGGCCATTTAGAACGGAGATGAGGAAGAACTTTTTCAGTCAGAGAGTGGTGAAGGTGTGGAATTCTCTGCCTCAGAAGGCAGTGGAGGCCAGTTCGTTGGATGCTTTCAAGAAAGAGCTGGATAGAGCTCTTAAGGATAGCGGAGTCAGGGGGTATGGGGAGAAGGCAGGAACGGGGTACTGATTGAGAGTGATCAGCCATGATCGCATTGAATGGCGGTGCTGGCTCGAAGGGCTGAATGGCCTACTCCTGCACCTATTGTCTATTGTCTGTTGTATAAACAAAGGCAGTGTGTTATAAATGAAAAGTTTGTACAAAATCATTGAGAGGTTTACGGGAATAATTTTTTTGGAGGAATGTAACTTCACAACATTCGGTTCATGTAGACACAAAGTGTGGGAGTAACTCAGTGAGTCAAGCAGCATCTCTGGAGAAAAAGGACACGGATAGGTGATGTTTCGGGTGGTGGTGGAGACATCTACGATAGTGACCTTTTCAGAAACTTTCAGATAGGCTCATGGAAATGCAGGGAATGGAGGGCTACGGATTACGTGCAGGAGTCTGAAGAAGGGTGCTGAGTCGAAACACCACCAATCCTTTATCTCCAGAGATGCTGCCTGACCCGCTGAGTTACTCCACCACTTTGTGTCTATCTTTCGGGGAAAAATCAGCATCTGCACTTCCTTCCCACACATTCAGTTCATTTATTTCTTTTTATTTTGCGTGTTAAATGAGAAGCGGAGGGGGGTCAAGAGTCAAGAGTCAGGAGTCAAGAGTGTTTTATTGTCGTGTGTCCCAGATAGAACAATGACATTCTTACTTGAGCAGCACAACAGAATATGTAAACACAGTGCACTGTAAACAACATAATAAACGAGAGGGGGGAAAAAATCAGTGTGTGTCTATATGTACACATGCTCACACATACACACACAGACACAATATATATATATATATATAAATTATATACACGCACACATATGTACACACAAAGAACAAATAATAATATGAGATTATTAAGGGGTTGGACATGTTAGAGGCAGGAAACATGTTCCCAATGTTGGGGGAGTCCAGAACCAGGGGCCACAGTTTAAGAATAAGGGGTAGGCCATTTAGAACTGAGATGAGAAAAAAAAAATTCAGTCAGAGAGTTGTGAATCTGTGGAATTCTCTGCCTTAGAAGGCAGTGGAGGCCAATTCTCTGATAGAGCTTTTAAGGATAGCGGAGTCAGGGGGTATGGGGAGAATAATATAAGAAAATACCTGCAGATGCTGGTACAAATCGATTTATTCACAAATTGCTGGAGTAACTCAGCAGGTCAGGCAGCATCTCGGGAGAGAAGGAATGGGTGACGTTTCGGGTCGAGACCCTTCTTCAGACTGGGGAGAAGGCAGGTATGGGGAGAAGGCAGGAACGGGGTACTGATTGAGAATGATCAGCCATGATCACATTGAATGGCGGTGCTGGCTCGAAGGGCCGAATGGCCTCCTCCTACACCTATTGTCTATTGTCTAATAGTGCAATAATAACAATAATAGTCTATGTAGTTCAGAGCTTGTTTGAGGTTGTAGTGTTCAATAGCCGAATGGCTGTGGGGAAGAAGTTGTTCTTGAACCTGGACGTTACAGTTTTAAGGCTCCTGTACCTTCTTCCTGATGGCTGGAGTGAAATGAGAGTGTGGTCGGGATGGTGCGGGTCTCTGATGATGCTGGCTGCCATTTTGAGGCAGTGACTCCGGTAAATATATAACCAGCAATAATTATTTTTAAAACCATATTTAAAAAAAATAAGGATTAAGTTTGGAGTCTTACACCCTGGATGCTGAACCTACCCATTCTCCCCGGGGGCCACTTGTGGCAGAAAGCTAAGGATCTCCTTCAAATGCCCTCTCACAGTAAGGCAAAGGCAGGGCCATTAGCATGAGAAAGTCTCTCTGAGGGAAAAATAGTGGGCCAGAAATTCCAAATTCACAAAACAGGCTGATGCAAATCTCAGGAGGAACACCCTGGATGGTGGTCCTGTTTGCTCACTGTACACACCGGATGAAATATCTTTGGGGTGAATCCCTCAATATCAAAAGGAACTTATTTGAGGAAATTCTTACTCGGTGCTGCCGTGATTTACACACTATCAATGTGACTGAAGCTCTTGGAGAGGTCCTGACTGGATCCCACACTTGGATACATTTTATTGAGCCCTTATTGTAACTGCTCCCGGTCCTGACGTCTTTCAGATTCAACTGCGGGCAAACAAACAGGGGGACCGAGCAACAAGCCTCATTCTTTCGCTTCAGTTGTCACAGCTGTGGCTAGTGATATTACCCTGAAGGCCCTGTGCTTTATGGCCATGTTTGTTCTCACTGCAGGCTGCGAGGAGTAATTACAAGCCAGCAGTCTCGCTGGAAACAAAGGCTCCCCATCGCCTTGTCGCTGGAGGTTGCGATTCTTAACGTGTAGGAAGGAACTGCAGATGCGGCCGGGCTGCTGCCTCACAGCGCCGGAGAACCCGGATCCGTGGCGCGTAAGGCAGCAACTCTGCCGCCGCGACGCCGTGCCGGCAAGCAAGAATTTTGCAATTTGACAATTAAACACTCCTGACTCTCGATGTAGTACTGAGGAGAGACAATAATAGACAATAGACAATAGGTGCAGGAGGAGGCCATTCGGCCCTTCGAGCCAGCACCGCCATTCAATGTGATCATGGCTGATCATTCTCAATCAGTACCCCGTTCCTGCCTTCTCCCCATACCCCCTGACTCCGCTATCCTTAAGAGCTCTATCTAGCTCTCTCTTGAATGCATTCAGAGAATTGGCCTCCACTGCCTTCTGAGGCAGAGAATTCCACAGATTCACAACTCTCTGACTGGAAAAGTTTTTCCTCATCTCAGTTCTAAATGGCCTACCCCTTATTCTTAAACTGTGGCCCCTTGTTCTGGACTCCCCTAACATTGGGAACATGTTTCCTGCCTCTAACGTGTCCAACCCCTTAATAATCTTATACGTTTCAATAAGGGCAGAGAAAATTACATGTGAAGTTTAGAGCTGGCATCCTGTTGCACAACTGGGACACGTGCAGCCATTTTGTCTTTGCAGAGAGCATATAGCAAGTGTAAATAATCCAGAAGCCTGTCTCATATTGTTCGTGCTTTGCCCCATGCCTTAGCATTTATTCGGAAAAAAACGAGGTGCACTTTCCGTTTTAACCATTCATAAGGTCATAAGATCATAAGTGATAGGAGCAGAATTAGGCCCATAAAGTCTACTCCGCCATTCAATCATGGCCGATCTATCTCTCCCTCCTAACCCCATTCTCCTGCCTTCAAAGGATATGGGGAGAAGGCAGGCACAGGTTATTGATTGGGGACGATCAGCCATGATCACAAAGAATGGCAGTGCTAGCTCGAAGGGCCAAATGGCCTCCTCCTGCACCTATTTTCTATGTTTCTATGTTTAAGTCTACTCCGCCATTCAATCGTGGCTGATCTATCTCTCCCTCCTAACCCCATTCTCCTGCCTTCTCCCCATCACCTCTGACAGGTGTACTAATCAAGAATCTATCTCTGCCGTAAATATATCCATTGACTTGGCCTCCACAGCCTTCTGTGGCAAAGAATTCCACAGATTCACCACCCTCTGACTAAATAAATTCCTCATCATCTCCTTCCTAAAAGAACGTCCTTTAATTCTGAGGCTATGACCTCTAGTCCTAGACTCTTCTAGACACTAGTGGAAACATCCTCTCCACATCCACTCTATCCAAGCCATTCACTATTCTGTATGTTTCAATGAGGTCCCCCCTCATTCTTCTAAGTACAAACGCTCATCATGATTCCAGGAGAGAACCACAAAACTAAAAGAGAGGTCCAAATGGGTTTTCAAACATACGTTGTTCATCAGCCCTAAGCTCAGTCAGACAAACATCACAAGTATTGGTAGAAGTCAGCCATTTGGCCTTTGAGCTGTTCTGCCATTCTATATACAGAATAGTGAAAGGCATGGATAGAGTGGATGTGGAGTGGATGTTTCCACTAGTGTCTAGAAGAGTCTAGGACTAGAGGTCATAGCCTCAGAATTAAAGGACGTTCTTTTAGGAAGGAGATGATGAGGAATTTATTTAGTCAGAGGGTGGTGAATCTGTAGAATTCTTTGCCACAGAAGGCTGTGGAGGCCAAGTCAATGGATATATTTACGGCAGAGATAGATAGATTCTTGATTTGTACAGGTGTCAGAGGTGATGGGGAGAAGACAGGAGAATGGGGTTAGGAAGGAGAGATAGATCAGCCATGATTGAACGGCAGAGTAGAATTGATGGGCCGAATGGCCTAATTCTACTCCTATCCCTTAATACCTTATGACCTAAATATGATCATGGCTGTTTTTTCAAATTTGGTACCCTGCTCATACTTTCTCGCAATCTCCCCTGATCTCTTGAGTCACAAGAACTCGATCTCACTCTTTCTTGAATATATTTAATGACTTGGCCTCCAGAGTCGAGTGTGATTAGAGAATTCTACAGGGTTAGATGAAAAAAGTAAATTTGGCTTCGGTAAAATTGTAAATAGTCCGTAGTGTGTGCTAGTGTACAGGGTCATCGCTGGCCAGCGTGGACTCGGTGGTCTGAAGGCCTAGTTTCCGCGCTGTATCTCTAAACTATGGCGAGTCTGGAGGCTTGTACTTTGTTAAAGAAGTTTATTGCGGCAGCAATATTCAATTACAAAGGATAACAAACGAGATTACAGACAACCATTAACTCAAACTGTTCACATCGAAGTTCTCTTCCCACTGACTGGTTTTGGGCGCCAAAACCACCACGTGACCTTGCTGGCCAATCCGAGAGTTCGACTCTCAGGACCAATCCCTATGGTCGCTACAAAACTAAACTAAACTCTAAACGAAACTAAAATAAACTAAACCGATCTGTTATAGTGGTCCAGTTGTAAACACTCCTCAAGGAAATATAGAAAGGGTTCCTTGTTGATGTGCCATCAGCATCGGTTCAACTGAACAGTTACCCAACTACTGCTTGGAGATTTTATTTCCCTGCATAAAATGGATCCCATTTTTGCCATGTAACTCTATGAACAGTTTAGTTTAACATGGCAGCATGTTCAGCATGGACATTGTGGGCCAATGGGTATATTCCTGTGCTGCACTGTTCTGTTTAACTGTGCAAAGATAGAATATTGCAGGCACTGTAATATAAATGAAACATTTAATAATGGTGAAAAGATGTGTTGGATGTCATAGAAACATAGAAACATAGAAAATAGGTGCAGGAATAGGCCATTCGGCCCTTCGAGCCTGCACCGCCATTCAATATGATCATGGCTGATCATCCAGCTCAGTAACCTGTACCTGCCTTCTCTCCATACCCCTGATCCCTCTAGCCATAAGGGCCACATCTAACTCCCTCTTAAATATAGCCAATGAACTGGCCTCAACTACCTTCTGTGGCAGAGAATTCCACAGACTCACCACTCTCTGTGTAAAGAAATGTTTTCTCATCTCGGTCCTAAAAGACTTCCCCCTTATCCTTAAGCTGTGACCCCTGGTTCTGGACTTCCCCAACATCGGGAACAATCTTCCCGCATCTAGTCTCTCCAACTCATTAAGAATTTTATATGTTTCAATAAGATCCCCCCTCAGTCTTCTAAATTCCAGCGAGTATAAGCCTAGTCTATCCAGTCTTTCTTCATATGAAAGTCCTGCCATCCCAGGGATCAATCTGGTGAACCTTCTCTGTACTCTCTCGGTGTAGGAAGGAACTGCAGATGCTGGTTTATGCCGAAGATAGACACAAAATGCTGGAGTAACTCAGGTGGTCAGGCAGCATTTCTTCAGAAAGTCTTCATCCAACAATAGGCTCCATCCTTAGGTTATATGTTGCCAGCCCTGATCTGTTCTAGAAACATAAAAACATAGAAAATAGGTGCAGGGGAGGCCATTTGGCCCTTCGAGCCAGCACCGCCATTTATTGTGATCATGGCTGATTATCCACAATCAGTAACCTGTGCCTGCCTTCTCCCCATATCCCTTGATTCCACTAGCCCCTAGAGCTCTATCTAATTCTCTTTTAAATCCATCCAGTGAATTGGCCCCCACTGCCCTCTGTGGCAGAGAACTCCACAAATTCACAACTCTCTGGGTGGAAAAAGTTTCTTCTCACCTCAGTTGTAAATGGCCTCCCCTTTATACTCAGACTGTCTCCCCTGGCCTTTTCTCGCCTCCACGTTTTCCCAGTGACTGCGTGGGCTTTCTCCGGGGTGCTCTGTTTTCTTCCCACACTCCTTGGACGTACAGGTTTGTAGGTTAATTGTCTTCTGTAAATTGCAAATTGCCCCTAGTGTGTCGGATAGTGTTCGTGCACGGGGTGACTGCTGGCCGCCACGGACATGATGGGCCGAAGAGCCTGTTTCCAAGCTGTATCTCTGGAGTCTAAAGTCTAACTGGGTAACGCCTGTTGGTTTTCTTCTGACCATTTTCTTTTCAATCAGTCAATCAGAACGATCAATCAGTCTGAAAAAGAGTCTCGACCCGAAACGTCACCCATTCCTTCTCTGCCGAGATGCTGCCTGACCTGCTGAGTTACACCAGCATTTTGTGAAATAAATTTTCTTTTCAAATATCGTTTCTGACAGTGCAAGCACGAAGTGCAAGGAACTCAGTGGGTCAGGCAAGATTCTGACAGTGCAAGGAACTCAGTGGGTCAGGCAAGATTCAGGTGGGAAATGGTCAGTCAGCGTTTCAGGTCAGGACCCTTCTTCAGACTGATGAAGTGCAGGGAATAAAGTTGATGGAGAGGGGGGAGGGGAAGGGGTGGGTGAAAATCTAATTAGTGTCAGGTGGATTCTGACATATTCTCAGATTTGAATGACTTTAATAAAGAGAAAAAGAAAAGGAAAAAGTGCTGGAGTAACTCAACGGGACAAGCATCACCTCTGGATGACATAGATAGGTGACGTTTCCGTTCAGGACCCTTCTTCAGACAAGAGTTCCAACCCAAAATGACCCCTCACCATGTTCTCCAGACATGCTGCCCGACCCGCTGAGTTACTCCAGCACTTTGTGCCTTTTTTTCTAATCCGGTATCTGCAGTTCCTTGCACTTCCTAAGTAAAGAGCAATCTCTTTTTGAAAGCTTGACACCAAATGCTGGAGTAACTCATTGGGTCGGGCAGCATCTCTGGAGAAAAGGAACAGGTGACGTTTTGGGTCGAGACCCTTTATCAGACTGAGAGGAGGGGGGGAGGGGGGGGGGGGAAGGGAATCTGGAGAAAAGGAATAGGTGACATTTCGGATCTAAACCAGGGTCAAGTTGGGTGTAAACCAGCACCTGCAGTTCCTTCCTACTCTCTTTTTGAAAAGCTATGTGCTTTTGAAGAAACTTAAATTGATCAAAGTAAATTATTTTTTTTTAAAAATTAAATCTAATTGAAAGCAATTGCGTTTAAGTTTTCGCTGAACATTGCATTAATAACGTGCACTTGCCTATGCCACCAGTCGGGAACTTCATGCAAAAGGAGAAGCTTTTACCTTGCAATTCCCTACACAATAGCCTCCTAACTCATGCTGGGATATGTTTGCTCTTTCTCAGCCTGCTGATGAATGTTCCAAGAGGCTGGTTAAATACAATGACACAAACACAAAGGCAATCAATCTCTGCACCTTTTATTAATTGCAGTTATCTTATTAGTCTAGAGGGATGGGGAATTCATAAGTGAGCATTGTACGGTTGCTGTCCACTTCTTGATGGGAGACAAAACTGTCCGCACAAAACCGATTAAAGGAAATTTTCTCATTCCAAATTAATGATCTTTCCGAAGTCAACTACATAGATTGCGGACGTTCTATTTTCACCAAATCCTAGATGCAGTTTGCAAGTGTGGTGGCAAGAAAGGGCCCAACCACTAAACACTAAGAATTATATTCAGTCTGAAGAAGGGTCTCGACCCGAAACGTCACCCATTCCTTCTCTCCCGAGATGCTGCCTGACCTGCTGAGTTACTCCAGCATTTTGTGAATAAATACCTTCGATTTGTACCAGCATCTGCAGTTATTTTCTTATAAGAATTACATTATAATTATCGCCCATTAAATGCATTCATTCTATTCTGATGACTAGGTTTAAGGTGAAGAGGAAAAGATTTGTGCAGGAAGGAACTGCAGGTGCTGGTTTAAACCGAAGATAGGACACAAAAAGCTGGAGTAACTCAGGGGGACAGGCAGCATCACTGGAGAGAAGGAATGCCAAAGAAGTATCTCGTCACGAAACGTCGCCGATTCTTTCTCTCCAGAGATGCTGCCTGTCCCGCTGAGTTACTCAAGCATTTTGTGTCTAAATTAGGGGAAAAGATTTATTAGGAATCTGAGGGGTAACATTTTCACACAAAGGGTGGTGGGTGTACGGAACGAGCTGCCAGAGGAGGTAGTTGGGGCAGGGACTAACCCAACATTTCAGAAACAGTTAGGCAGGTACATGGATAGGACAGGTTTGAGGTGATGTGGGCCAAACACAGGCAGGTGGGTCTAGTGCAGCTGGGATATGTTGGCCGGTGAAGGCCAGTTGGACAGAAGTGTAGATCAGTCACTATAATCGAGACAATCGAGATGCTTGAGAGCGAGGGACTCTTTCTCTGCAGTCTCCAAAGTTTATGGCTAATAAAGAACTTTAAATGAAATTAAACAACTTGTCGTCATTGCAACTTCCTACAAGAAGGGCCTGTTTCCACACTCTATGACTCTGTGACTCATTGAGAATACTTTATCAGGGAAACAGATTGTTTAGAATTCACTATTTTCTCAGGCTATGTGACCTTTTGTGAACAAAATAACATTTCGATTTGCTGCAGTATGTTATATGATATAAATTATTTGCAGTGAATTGTAAAATTGTTTACATTTTAGCCAAAGTTCCTTTGAAGAAAGAGAGAAAGAGAGAAAGAGAGAAAGAGAGAAAGAGAGAAAGAGAGAAAGAGAGAAAGAGAGAAGAGAGAGAGAAAGAGAGAGAAAGAGAGAAAGAGAGAAAGAGAGAAAGAGAGAACAAGTTTAATTTTGTTTTGTTCAGTTTACTTTAGTTTAGTTTAATTTGGTGATACAGCATGGAAACAGGCCCCATAGTGCACAGAGTCTGCCCAAGTCATCAATCACCCGTACACTAGTTCTATCTTATGCACACTAGGGACAATTTACAGAGGCCAATTTCAAACCTGTACGTCTTTGGAGTATGGGAGGAAACTGGAGCACCCGGAGAAAACCCACACGATCACAGGGAGAATTTACAAACTCCGTACAGACAGCATCCGTAGTCAGGATTGAAGTTGGGTCTCTGGCACTGTAAGGCAGCAACTCTCCCGCTGTGCCACCGTGCCACCCATGATAGTGATCTCCTCCCTCATTTTCCTATGAATACACCAAAATATACATACACACACACACACACAACTCATCTGCACAAATAATATGCAGATATAAAAATGCAAATACATGCATGCAGAACATATATATATATATATATATATATATATATATAGAGAGAGAGAGAGAGAGAGAGAGAGAGAGAGAGAGAGAGAGAGAGAGAGAGAGAGAGAGAGAGAGAGAGAGAGAGAGAGAGAGAGAGAGAGAGAGAGGAGAGAGAAAAGGAGAGAGAGAGAGAAAGAGAGAGAAAGGGAGAGAGAGAAAGAGAGAAAAAGAGAGAGAAAGAAAGAAAGAGAGAAAGAAAGAACGAAAGAGAGAAAGAGAAAGAGAGAGAAAGAGAGAGAGAGAGAAAGAGAGAGAGAGAGAACGAGAGAGAGAGAGAGAAAGAGAGAGCGAGAAAGAGAGAGAGAGAGAAAGAGAGAAAGAGAGAAAGAGAGAAAGAGAGAAAGAGAGAAAGAGAGAGAGAGAGAAAGAGAGAAAGAGAGAAAGAAAGAAAGAAAGAAAGAAAGAAAGAAAGAAAGAAAGAAAGAAAGAAAGAAAGAAAGAAAGAAAGAAAGAAAGAAAGAAAGAAAGAAAGAAAGAAAGAAAGAGAGAAAGAGAGAAAGAAAGAGAAAGAAAGAGAAAGAAAGAAAGAGAGAGAGAAAGAGAGAGAGAAAGAAAGAGAGATAGAAAGAGAGATAGAAAGAGAGATAGAAAGAGAGAAAGAAAGAGAGAAAGAAAGAGAGAAAGAAAGAGAGAAGGAAAGAGAAAGAAAGAGGGAAAGAAAGAGGGAAAGAGAGAGGGAAAGAGAGAAAGAGAGAGAGGGGAAAGGGAGAGGAAAACAACTCTCTTGTTGCAGAATAATCAGTCTCAGGTAGTTGTGGGTCAGAATCGAAAATATCAGAAACTTAATCAAGATGAGTTCACCATAAATATCAGTATGGAGATCACAGTTAAATATTGCAATACTGTGTGCACTTTGTATCTTCTCCTAGAGTTCTACCCTGACCTGGTCGAGCAAAGAAGGCAGCCATTGCTAAATCATCAATGAGAGCGGTCGTTTGAAAAGTAACCTGAAACAAGAAAAACTTTACAATGCACTTCACGGACAAGTTAATAGAACATCTACGTTAAAGTGTGGACACGAGGAACTGCAGATGCTGGGTTAACATAGAGAGACACAAAGAAAACTCATTTAAAACTGTTTTTGAAATTTAGATTATATGCAAATATGTCATTCCTTCTCTCCAGAGATGCTGCCTGTCTATATATATATATATATATATATATATGAATGAATGAATACGTTTATTGGCCAAGTATGCATATACAAGGAATGTGCCTTGGTGCTCCGCTCGCAAATGACAACACAAACATACGGTTAACAATTAAGAATAAAGCATAACCACATCAAAACAATAAGGATACAACATTACGGTCTAAACATGTGGGTGAAAATTAAACCAGAGCAAAAAAGAAACTACAGACTATATATATATATATATATATATATATATATATATATATAAAATATCCAGTGCAAATATCCAGCTCAAATATAACAAGAGGAAAACTTGAATACATATATATATATATGCACATATATATAATATATATATATGTGTGTGTGTGTGTGTGTGTGTATATATATATATATATATATGTGTATATATATATATATAATATGAAGAGGTGTCTCGACCCAAAACGTCACCTATTCCTTTTCTCCAGAGATGCTGTCTGACCCGCTGGGTTACTCCAGCTTTTTGATCCTATCTTCAGTTCATACCAGCATCTGCAGTTTCTTCCTACATATGTACATTAAACCCTTTTGTTTTAAATTACAATGAATTCTCAGTCACAATGGACAGGCATACAAAGGCACATGTTTTTTTGCAAGTTAACCAATATTATGTGTAGTAGGCAAAGGGGTGTGAAATTGAAATGACTTAAGGTGTTTTATTCAAACTTTTAATGTTAGAGTAACAATCTTTTTTTTTGTTGAAATACCATGTCTGCCCTTATTTTAATACTGTAGTGATGTCTGTGCTGTACCTGAATAGTCTGGCCAAGTAGAGCGATTATGGTTGTTGTCAATTTTACCTGATTGAGAAGGCTTTGATTTATATCGGTCTGGCTCTGGGGTTCTGAGTGCTAATGAGATGCCAATGTCATTGTAGGACAAAGAGAGACCAAGGTCCATTGAGTTTGTCCTTTACTCTCCTGCCACATGCATGATAAAACTATATCGGAGTTGTTGACTAACCATAGCGATCAATCTTTCCCCAACACTGAGAAAGCTTAGCAAGCGGGTTTCTAAACCCTTCTCACTGGGAGCCAGACAGAGAGAGCTAGATATGTTCATTTAAAATTTTAAAAAAATAGCACAAAGCGTTTCAAAATTTCACAGATACGTACAGCTACTGAGGCAGAAATATGCATTTGCTGCTGGCTGCTCTCCACTAAAACAAAAATCATTCATGAGAAACCACGTCTGAAGAAGGGTCTCGACCCGAAACGTCACCCATTCCTTCTCTCCAGAGATGCTGCCTGTCCCGCTGAGTTACTCCAACATTTGGTCTCTATCTTCGGTTTAAACCAGCGTCTGCAGTTCCTTCCTACTACAGAAGATCCAGGAGTGAAATCCAGGTCAAATATAACAAGAGCAAGTGTACTTCCAATGCTGAAAGTTATGATTGAATCTGCTTCCTCCACTTTTTCGGGCAGTGCATTCCACGTGGGATTGAGTGTAAGAGCCAGGAAGTCATGATGCACCATTAAAGGGCTTTGAATCGGATGCTTTTGGAATATTCCATGCAGTTCTGGTCACCCCATAGTGGGTGGTACAGTGGTAGAGTTGCTGTGTTACAGTGCCAGAGACCCGGGTTTATCCTGACTATGGGCGCTGTCTGTACGGAGTTTGGTACGCTCTCCCCGTGACCACAAGGGTTTTCTCTGGGTGCTCAGGTTTCCTTGCACACTCACTCCAAAGACGCACAGGTTTGCAGGTTAATTGGGTTCAGTAAAATTGTAAATTGTCGGTCGTGTGTGGGATAGTGCTACTGCACGGGGTGATCGCCGGTCAGCCTGGACCCGGAGGGTCGAAGGGCCTGTTTCTGCACTGTATCTCCGAAGTCTAAATTGAACTAAAGTCCGAAGTCTAAAGAAACGAAATGGAGGCTATGGAGGGAACGTAGAAGAGGCTGGCCAGAATGCTGCTTGGATTAGAGGGTGATCACTATAAGGAGAGGTTGGAGCATTGGAGGCTGAGGGGAGACTTGATAGAAGTACACCAATTATCAGAGGCACCTAAAGGGCAGACAAAGAGAACTTTTTCCCGGGAGGACATGTCAATGCCTAGAGGTTGAAAGGAGATGTATGGGGCAGGTTTCTTTGCACAGAGGGTGGCGGGTGCCTGGAATATGATGCTGGGTGTGATGGTGGAGGCAGATGCAATAGAGACGTTTAAAAGGATTTTAGATAGGCACATGGGCACACAGAGAATGGATGGATATGGATCATGTGCAGGCAGAAGAGATTAGTTTAACTTAGGGCATCATGCCCAGCACAGACATAATGGGCTGAAGGGCCTGTTCCTGTGCTGTAGGGTTCTGTGCAGGAAGGAACTGCTCTTGCTGGTTTACACCGAAGATAGACACCAAATGCTGGAGTAACTCAGCGGGACAGGCAGCATCTCTGGAGAGAAGGAATGGACAATGTTTTGGGTCGAGACCCTTCATCAGCCTCAGTGTAGTGTTCTCTGTCCCATAACAATTTGTTCAGTTAAAAAGTATTTCCTCCCCACCCCTGTGGATTTTTTTTGCCAATGATCTTAAGTCTATGACTTCTGTTTACAGCCAGCGAGAAAAGATTTTCATCGTCTACTCGAACAGCACACCCCATATTCTTTCCGAGACTGCATTCACACAAAGGGCAGCATCGTGTGTCAATAGACAATAGACAATAGCCAGCACCGCCATTCAATGTGATCATGGCTGATCATTCTCAATCAGTACCCCGTTCCTGCCTTCTCCCCATACCCCCTGACTCCGCTATCCTTAAGAGCTCTATCTAGCTCTCTCTTGAATGCATTCAGAGAATTGGCCTCCACTGCCTTCTGAGGCAGAGAATTCCACAGATTTACAACTCTCTGACTGTAAAAGTTTTTCCTCATCTCAGTTCTAAATGGCCTACCCCTTATTCTTAAACTGTGGCCCCTTGTTCTGGATTCCCCCAACATTGGGAACATGTTTCCTGCCTCTAACGTGTCCAATCCCTTAATAATCTTATACGTTTCGATAAGATCCCCTTTCATCCTTCTAAATTCCAGTGTATACAAGCCTAGTCGATCCAGTCTTTCAACATACGACAGACCCGCCATTCTGGGAATTAACCCAGTAAATCTACGCTGCACGCCCTCAATAGCAAGAATATCCTTCCTCAAATTTGGAGACCAAACCTGCACACAGTACTCCAGGTGCGGTCTCACTAGGGCCCTGTACAACTGCAGAAGGACCTCTTTGCTCCTATACTCAACTGGTGTCTTTTTAACCAACCTCCAGTATATCATTTGACTGTAAAACACCCTTGTACACCCACCTCAAGAAGCATCCTTTTTTATTTCTTTAACCTGGTGGTCTCCATGCAAAGAAACAAACAACAGCCTCGTGATCTTACTCCCTCACCTGTGTAGCTGTGGCGAGGCAGGTAATCGGTGCCAAAGCCTGGCAGCCCTTTGTGTGCTGGCCCCAGAAGTGGACCTGCTATCATTCATTACAATCACTCCACTCTTTTAAACCTTTATTTCAACAACAGCGTATCTTACACTTACTCCAGTATGCACTGGAATTTTTAGAAGGATGAGAGGGGATCTTATTGAAACATATAAGATTATCAAGGGATTAGACACGCTAGAGGCAGGAAACATGTTCCCAATGTTGGGGAACATGTCCAGAAACAGGGGCCACAGTTTAAGAATAAGGGGTAGGCCATTTAGAACGGAGATGAGGAAAAAGCTTTTTCACCCAGAGAGTTGTGAATCTGTGGAATTCTCTGCCTCAGAAGGCAGTGGAGGCCAATTCTCTGCATGCTTTCAAGAGAGAGTTATTTAGAGCTCTTAAGGATAGCAGAGTCAAGGGTTATGGGGAGAAGGCAGGAACGGGGGTACTGATTGTAGATGATCAGCCATGATCACAGTAAATGGCGGTGCCAGCTCGAAGGGCCGAATGGCCTACTCCTGCACCTATTGTCTATTGTCTATACTGTTCTTAACAACGGACTCAAACTGCAGGAGTAACTCAGTGGGTCAGGCAGCGTCTCTGGAGTAAAGGAATAGACAATGGACAATAGACAATGGACAATAGGTGCAGGAGGAGGACATTCAGCCCTTCGAGCCAGCACCGCCATTCAATGTGATCATGGCTGATCATTCTCAATCAGTACCTCGTTCCTTCCTTCTCCCCATACCCCCTGACTCCGCTATCCTTAAGAGCTCTATCCAGCTCGGTAGATAGGGAACGTTTAGAGGTGAAACTCTTCTTAATCTCCTCTCACTAAATGTTATACCCTTTATGTTGTATGGCATAATCGTAACCATGTACAGTCTTTTCGCTAACTGGATAGCAAGCACGTAAAAAGCTTTTCACCGTACCACGGTGCACTTGACAATAATAATAAATTAAACTAAACTAAACTAAAGACAGAACGTTTTTTTGACAATGTGTATGATACAAAGAACACCTTTGGGCTCCACATCTGAGGAAGGATGTGCTGGCACTGGAGAGGGTCCAGAGGAGGTTTACGAGAATGACCCCAGGAAAGAGTGGGTTAACATATGATGAACGTTTGTCGGCACTGGGCCTGTGCTCGCTGGAGTTTAGAAGAATATCATATCATATCATATCATATATATACAGCCGGAAACAGGCCTTTTCGGCCCACCAAGTCCGTGCCGCCCAGTGATCCCCGTACATTAACACTATCGTACACCCACTAGGGACAATTTTTTTTTAACATTTACCCAGCCAATTAACCTACATACCTGTACGTCTTTGGAGTGTGGGAATGAAGGGGGACCTCATTGAAACCTTACCAAATAGTGAAAGCCTTGGATAGAGTGGATGTGGAGAGGATGTTTCCGTGAGTGGGAGAGTCCAGGACCAGAGGTCATAGCCTCAGAATAAAAGGATTGTCCTTTAGGAAGGAGACGAGGAGGAATGTCTTTAGTCCGAGGGTAGTGAATCTGTGGAATTCATTGCCAGAGAAGGCTGTGGAAGCCAAGTCAATGGATATTTTTAAGGCAGAGATGGATAGATTCTTCATTAGTATGTGTGTCAGTGGTTATGGGGAGAAGGCAGGAGAATGGGGTTGAGAGGGAAAGATAGATCAGCCATGGTTGAATGGCGGAATAGACTTGATGGGCCGAATGGCCTAATTCCTGCTTCTCTCACCTATGAAGTTATGAACTCAGAAGCATATCTGCACAGTGGAAATAATTTTCTGGAATCCATTTGATGAAGTGAGTTTTTTGTAGGTGAGATAACATCACAAACATCTCCAGCTGCGAAAACAAGTGGTCAGCAGTAACTACGGACAAACTATCTAACCTGGGCCGAAGGGCCTCTTTCGGCACCGTATCCCTAAAGTCTAAAATCTAAAGTCAAAGAAAGAAAATCGAATTAGTGGAACAGGTACGGTTCTTTCTTGTGTGTGGATTTAATTGGAGCGAGATGAAAGGCCTTCCAAATGTTGAATTAAATATAAGTAATAATGTTCATCTTCACAGACCAAGTGAAGAGGTTCTGAAAATGAAATTGCATGGTGGTTTTTTTTAATTTGTACTTGAAATGTAAAACCTTTGCTTACAACTGTTGTAAACAGCGTATTTGCACCCGGCAACATTTATAAATATTCATGGGGCTTTGAAAGCATTGGATTCCGAGCTTGCCCTTTTTCGCAAAGCTGTCCCATTCTCATCTGGACACACAGCTGTGGCCCTCTGCTTAGCCGTGAAAGTAACTTGGAAACATTATTCCTGTCGTACGTTGACCCAGGTGCACCAGAGGCTCATGTGATCAACAGACTGGCCTGCTCCAGACTGCAGCGGTGCCTGCTGGGGGATTCGCTGCAGCTTGGGTGGAACCAACTTCTGTTCACTTTCTTGTCACGTGTACCGAGGTACAGTGAAAAGCCTTTTGTTGCGTTGCTATCCAGTCGGCGGAAAGGCAACGCATGATTGCAATCGAGCCATTTACAGTTGCACAGATACATGAGAAGGGAATGACCTATAGTGCAAGGTCAAGGCAGCCAAGTCCGATTGGGGACAGTCCGAGGGTCACCAAAGAGGTAGATAGCAGTTCAGCACTGCTCTCTGGTTGTGGTAGGATGGTTCAGTTGTCTGGTAACAGCTGGGAAGAAACTGTCCCTGAATCTGGTAGTGTGTGTTTTCACACTTCGATATCTTTTGCCTGATGGGAGAGGGGGGAAGGGAAGAGAGAGTGGCCAGGGTGCGACTTGTCCTTGATTGTGCTGCTGGCCTTGCCGAGGCAGCATGCGGTACAAATGGACTCAATAGAAGGGAGCTAGGTTTAGAGAGAGAGAGAGATACAGCGCAGAAACAGGCCCTTCGGCCCACCGAGTCCGCGCCGCCCAGCGATCCCCGCACATTAACACTATCCTACACACACTAGGGACGATTTTTACATTTACCCAGTCAATTAACCTACATACCTGTACGTCTTTGGAGTGTGGGAGGAAACCGAAGATCTCGGAGAAAACCCTCGCAGGTCACGGGGAGAAGGTACAAATTCCGTACAGACGGCGCCCGTAGTCAGGATCGAACCCGGGTCTCCGGCACTGCATTCGCTGTAAGGCAGCAACTCTATCGCTGCACCACCGTGCCACTCCAAAGACGTATAGGTTTGTGTGATGGTCTGGGCTGCGGCCACAATTAGCTGCAATTTCTTGAACGTCAAGGCTTTGTGGGGAGGACCAGAGTCTAGGGTCCTTCCGTTGCTGCTCATTGTGGGGCAGGGTGTGGTGGAGACACCCTTCAAACAAGGGAAGGGATATCACTCTAGGAGGTCACGTGAGTGGCAAAGGTGGCTGGTATAATGATAGTTTTTTTTGTGAACGCCACCAAATATAATGTTAAGGAATGTATGTATAGCCGCTGAGAATGTTGGAAGAGTTTTTGCATTGTTCTTAGTTGAGTTTAGTTTAGTTTAGTTTAGTTTAGTTTAGTTTAGTTTAGTTTAGTTTAGTTTAGTTTAGTTTAGTTTAGAGATACAGCGCAGAAACAGGCCCTTTGGCCCACCGCGTCCGCACCAAAGATACTAGAGGAACAAGATGAACCATTTCGTTGAAATCGCCTATACTGAAGTGTAGTACGCAAAGGAGCGTAACGTCCGCCATTTTAGTAGGCAAAACCTGCTGTTCGCTATGCCTCTCGCAGTGTAATCACTGTTTTGGGGGAAGAGTATGTGTGATGATACCATTAAAATGCAGAATATATCTCATCTATCAATTCACAGATTTTTGTTATTTTTCTTTTAAAATGTTTCTGCAAGTATCTGCCTACTAAAATGGCACTGTGACATACTACGGTTTTTAGGGCCGAGTGGTCTATCTTGTTCCTCTAGTATCTTTGGTCCGCACCGACCAGCGATCCCCGCACATTAGCACTAGCCTGCACACTAGGGACAATCTACGATTTACGTGTTCTTGTTTTGCAAATATTTGTTATTATTCTGAATAAAGTTTAATTTTGGGGAAAATTGTCTTTCTGCTGACTGGCTAGCACACGTTTCACTGTACCTCGGTACACGTGACAATAAACTAAAACTGAACTGAACTGAACTGAATTGTGTGCAAGATAGCACAACGTGGCCGAAGTCTTGGGGCTCTATGAAGCGCTGAGTAGAGTTTTCAGGCTATCACAAGCCTATATAATTTTGCCTTTGGAGACACGGCGTGGGAACAAGACCTTCGGCCCACCGAGTCCATGCTGACCAGAGATCACCTCGCACACGAACACTACCCTGCCCACTGGGGACAATTTACAATTATACAGAAGCCAATTAACCAACAAACCCACTGACAAAACTCTCATCGGAGAGAGGAGGAGAGCTTTAGACTTTTAGAATTGAGAGATACAGCGCGGAAACAGGCCCTTCAGCCCTTCGAGTCCGTGCCGTTCAGCGATCACCTCATACTCTAGCACTATCCTACACACACGAGAGACATTTTATTATTCTTGTTTACCGAAGCAAATTAACCTACAAACATGTGTGTCTTTGAAATGTGAGAGGAAACCGGAGCACCCGGAGAAAACCCACGTGGTCACAGGGAGAATGTGCAACATCCATACAGACAGCACCGAATAGTCAGGATCGAATCCGGATCTCTGGGGCTGTAAGGCAGCAACTCTACTGCTGCGCCACTGTGCCGCCACACTCTGCTAGCATTTTCTTCTGTTCTTCTGTAAAGTGAGATGGTGCATCGATGGTGCATTGATCCATGGGATGGAGGGACTGTCGTATGAGGAAAGATTGGAAGGACTGGGTATTTATTCACAAAATGCTGGAGTAACTCAGCAGGTCAGGCAGCATCTCGGGAGAGATGGTATGGGTGACGTTTCGAGACCCTTCTTCAGAAGCACTGGGCCTGTATTCACTGGAGTTTAGAAGGATGAGAGGAGATCTTATAGAGACGTATAAAATCATGAAAGGAGTGGACAAGCTAGATGCTGGAAAAATGTTCCCAATGTTGGGGGAGTCCAGAACCAGGGGACACACACAGTCTAAGAATAAAGGGGAAGCCATTTAAAACTGAGGTGAGAAGAAACCTTTTTCACCCAGAGAGTTGTGCATATGTGGAATTCTCTGCCACAGGTGGCAGTGGAGGCCAATTCACTGGATGGATTTAAAAGAGAGTTGGATAGAGCTCTAGGGGCGAGTGGAATCAAGGGATATGGAGAGAAGGCAGGCACGGGTTACTGATTGTGGATGATCAGCCATGATCACAATGAATGGCGGTTCTGGCTCGAAGGGCTAAATGGCCTCCTCCTGCACCTATTTTCTATGTTTCTATGACTGTGGAGTTCATCACAACAGTCCTCGTTGCACCCATCATCCACCAGGTGCAGAAAAACCCAGAGGGCCGAAATGAAAAGGCAGAATCCAATTTAATTTTCTCCATCCTGAAATGTATTCATTTAATCTCTACCCACCTTGAAAACCAAATCTTGGAACTGCTTCTATGACTTATCATGACATCAGGTTTCCGTCATTGCTTCAAATAATCGTTGTGCACGGATTTAGAGGATATGGGGAGAAAGCAGGAACGGGGTACTGATTTTGGATGATCAGCCATGATCACATTGAATGGCGGTGCTGGCTCAAAGGGCAGAATGGCCTACTCCTGCACCTATTTTCTATGTTTCTATGAGTAGCCTCTGAACATTTAACACACTTATGGGAGATTCCGCTGTTAATTATTTTAACAGTGAGGTATAGCTCAATCCCTTTAATTGGTTAACACATTCATTAAACTAACAGCGCAAGGAATCTAGTATGAATACGTTATGCATTTGAACTAATATCACTCAGTGAATTTCATGGTCTGGTAGATCTTTGATTTAAAGTTTTTTTGCAGTAGATTAAATAATGAATTTAAAATTCAGCCCCAGCTATTGAGTGGTAACACCAATATCTAAACCTAAACCAAAACCTAAGGTGGCGCAGCAGTAGAGTTGCTGCCTTACGGCGCCAGAGACCCGGGTTTAATCCTGACTACAGGTGCTGTCTGTGGGGAGTTTGTACTTTCTCCCTGTGACAGTGTGGATTTTTCCCCCGGGTGCTCCGGTTTCCTCCCACACTCCAAAGACGTACAGGTTTGTAGGTTAATGTGGTTTCGTTAAAAATTGTAAATGATCCCTAGTGTGTAATATAGTGCTAGTGGACAGGGATCGAAGTCGGCGCGGACTCAGTGGGCCGAAGGACCTGTTTCCGCGCTGTATCTCTAAAACGAAAGCAATAACTATCAGTTAATATCGGTCAGAGGCAAGAAAGGACTGTGAGTCTAGCTAAATGCTGTCCTTCATATCTTGATGTGATAAGTGCAGAATTAGGCCATTCGGCCCATTAAGTCTATTCCATCATTCAATCTATCATTCCCTCTTAATCCCATTCACCTGCCTTCTCCCCATAACCCCTGACAACCGTACTAATCAAGAATCTAACTATCTCTGCCTTAAAAATATCAATTGACGGCCTCCACAACCTTTAGTGGCAAAGAATTCCATAGATTCACCACCCTCTGACTAAAGAAATTCCTCCTCATCTTCCTAGAGGAGCGTCCTTTAAATTTGAGGCTATGGCCTCTGGTCCTAGACTCTCCCTCCAGTGGAAACATCCTCTCCACATCCACTCTATCTAGGCCTTCATCTTCACACTTGAAATTTAGTTTAGTGTAGAGATACAGAGTGGAAACAGGCCTTTCAGCCCACTGAGTCCGTGCCAACCAGCAATCACCTCGTACACTAGCACCAGGGACAATTTACAATTTTTACCGAAGCCATTTAACCTACAAACCTTTACATCTTTGGAGTATGGGATAGGGTCGCCAACTTCCTCACTCCCAAATAAGGGACAAGGTTACGTCACTGCCCTGCGCCCCATGTGACCTCACCCAGCCAGCGGCCACTTGCTCCCGATCCACCAATGGCGGCCACTCGGGCCGGGAGGCGGGTTGCTATGCAACCTCCGTCAGGCAGTGCCCGGGCCTACACTGTCCGGGACTACAGTGGCCCTCGGGCTACAGTGTCCAGGCCTACAGTGTCCAGGCATACAGTGTCCGGGCTTACAGTGCTGGACTGGGCCTAATACGGGACAAGGGTGGTCCCGTATGCGACAAACCAAATTGGCCCAAAATACAGGACAGTTGGCAACCCTAGTGTGGGAGGAAACCGGAACACCCAGGGAAAACCCACGCAGTCCACAGAAAGAACATACAAACTCCATACAGGCAGCACCCGTCGTCAGGATCCAACCCGGATCTCTAGCGCTGTAAGGCAGCAACTCTACCACTGCGCCACCGTGCCGCCCATTTCATTTGTTTTCCTTCTGAACAAATAACCAACTCCAGCATCAACCCTCAGCACCAAGTCGCCACCATGTCAACACATGCAAAAGGACAAAAATATACAGCTTCCCCTTTGATGAAGTGGACTTCTGTCTGTGCTTTACATTCATAGAGCATAGAAACAAAAATAGGTGCAGGAGGAGGCCATTCGGCCCTTCGAGCCAGCGCCGCCATTCAATATGATCATGGCCGATCATCTAAAATCAGCAACCCGTTCCTGCTTTTTCCCCATATCCGTTCATTCCTTTAGCCCTGAGAGCTAAATCTAACTCTCTCTTGAAAACATCCAGTGAATTGGCCTCCACTGCCTTCAGTGGCAGAGAATTCCGCAGATTCACAAATCTCTGGGTGAAAGAGCCGTCTTGCAAACGCTGCCTCGCACTGCAATATCCTGACTTGTTATTGCACTTCAAAACTGTACAAGTCCCTCCCCTGATTACAAACATCCGACTGGTAGGCAGCCGTACATACGAACAAGCAAACTCACAAATTTTTGACCTGCCGATGAATTTTCGGAACCATTTTCTCAAACAAGTTTAACTTCCCTTACTTTGTGGTGGAGATTCACAGGTGATTGCGAGGTGGGTCAAGTAATTTGTGATCGCCACTGGACCGCCCCCCCCCTCCCCCCCCCCCCCCTTTCTCAAGGCCAGCCCCTGTAACTAAAGGACACATTTGCTCAGCTGGACTCTCCCCTGCCTTTTCCTCTTCCTCCCTCCTCCATTTTGCCAGCTATCAGCCAGCAAACAAATGTAATCATCCAATCTGTGTGTGTGTGTGTGTGGGGGGGGGGGGGGGGGGGGGGGGGGGGGGGGGGGTTGCTTAGATGGTTGATCGAGTGTGAGATTTGCCTTACTCGGGTATTCCTTTGTACAATTGTTTTTAAAAGATTAATTTCGAATTATCTCTTTCTTTTCTTCAGATGTTCATAAGTTCATAAGTGATAGGAGAAGAATTAGGCCATGCAGCCCATCAAGTCTACTCTGCTATTCGATCATGACTGATCTATCTATTCCTCTCAACCCCATTTCACCTGCCTTAGAAACATAGAAACATAGAAAATAGGTGCAGGAGGAGGCCATTTGGCCCTTCAAGCCAGCACTGCCATTCATTGTGATCATGGCTGATCGTCCACAATCAATAACCCGTGCCTGCTTTCTCCCCATATCCCTTGATTCCACTAGCCCCTAGAGCTCTATCTAACTCTCTCTTAAATCCATCCAGTGATTTAGCCTCCACTGCCCTCTGTGGCAGATAATTCCACAAATTCACAACTCTCTAGGTGAAAAAGTTTCTTCTCACTTCAGTTTTAAATGGCCTCCCCTTTATTCTAAGACTGTGGCACCTTGTTCTGGACTCGCCCAACATTGGGAACATTTTTCCTGCATCTAGCTTGTCCAGTCCTTTTATAATTTTATATGTTTCTATAAGATCCCCTCTCATCCTTCTAAACTCCAGTGAATACAAGCCTAGTCTTTTCAATCTTTCCTCATATGACAGTCCCGCCATCCCAGGGATCAATCTCGTGAACCTACGCTGCACTGCCTCAATTACAAGGATGTCCTTCCTCAAATTAGGAGACCAAAACTGTATACAATACTCCAGATGTGGTCTTACCAGGGCCCTATACAACTGCAGAAGAACCTCTTTACTCCCCTTCCCCCATAACCCCTGACACTCTTCTCCCCATAACCCCTGACACCCTGACTAATCAAGAAGCTATCAATCCCTGCCTTACAAATATCCAGTGACTTGGCCTCCACAGCCTTCTGTGGCATAGAATTCCACAGATTCACAACCCCCTGACTCCGCTATCCTTAAGAGCTCTATCTAGCTCTCTCTTGAATGCATTCAGAGAAGTGGCCTCCACTGCCTTCTGAGGTAGAGAATTCCACAGATTCACAACTCTCTGACTGAAAAGGTTTTTCCTCATCTCAGTTCTAAATGACCTACCCCTTATTCTTAAACTGTGGCCCCTTGTTCTGGACTCCCCCAACATTGGGAACGTGTTTCCTGCCTCTAATGTATCCAACCCCTTAATAATCTTATACGTTTCGATAAGATCCCCTTTCATCCTTCTAAATTCCAGTGTATACAAGCCTAGTCGCTCCAGTCTTTCAACATATGACAGTCCCGCCATTCCGGGAATTAACCTAGTAAACCTATGCTGTACTCCCTCAATAGCAAGAATATCCTTCCTCAAATTTGGAGTCCAAATCTGCACACAGTACTCCAGGTGCGGTCTCACTAGGGCCCTGTACAACTGCAGAATGCCCATTCCTTCTCTCCTAGATGCTGACTGACCCGCTGAGTTACTCCGGCATTTTGTGTATACCTTCGATTTGTACCAGCATCTGCAGTTATTTTCCTACACTTCAGAACGGAAGTTGTACATTGCCAGCTACTGGCAAAAGACTACGACACTGATTGCAATTCTGATTGAATTAAGTTCAAGATCCTCAAGCATGTGAGATCAAAGTGGGAAATTATCAGTGAAGAACGCACTAATATCTTCAAGCGGGAACTTCATTTGTTATTGAATGATATCAGAACTAATCAGCTCAGGGAGATCAGATCAGGGGGATACCAATCACTGCCAGCATAGAAAAGCCTGGAGAGGCCAGACCGACTGTGGTGGGGTGGTGGGGCAGGGGGGAGGGAAAGCTGGAAGAGAGGTGGGGTACAGCAAAGCCTGATGAGGAAAAACTTTTTCACTCAGAGAGTTGTACATCTGAAGAATTCTCTGCCTCAGAGAGAGGCCAATTCTCTGAATGCATTCAAGAGAGAGCTAGATAGAATAGAGCTCTTAAGGATAGCGGAGTCAGGGGGTATGGGGAGAAGGCAGGAACGGGGTACTGATTGAGAATGATCAGCTATGATCACATTGAATGGTGGTGCTGGCTCGAAGGGCCGAATGGCCTAGTCCTGCACCTATTGTCTTTTGTCTATTGTCTATTGTCTAATAGCAATCCATGTTCTCTGGAGATGCTGCCCGGAGTTACCCCAGCAATTTATGCTTAAGCCAACAACATCTGCCCTTCATTGTATCGCCTAATACATCCATAACAGGGGTGATGAATTTGCAAGCTCCACATTGTTAAAGTTAAAACCTGGGTGGGGGAGAGGGCGGGCAGCTGTGCTATTCCAATGCCAGGAAGCGTTGGTAACCCCCTACAGAGGCTCTGTGTCGCGAGCAGTATGCGACTTCCTAGCTG
This sequence comes from Rhinoraja longicauda, assembly GCF_053455715.1. NCBI lineage: Eukaryota > Metazoa > Chordata > Chondrichthyes > Rajiformes > Arhynchobatidae > Rhinoraja > Rhinoraja longicauda. Next base: position 60,396,191 of record NC_135961.1, on the reverse strand, counting down.
AAGAAAGTCAAGTTTAGAGAATGCCGGTGGGGGGGCAACGAGGTGTTAATCTGTTTAATGTCAGTTGCCCTTCTCAGTTACAGTGCAGTTACCGAGCCAAAAAAAGTGGTCAACACTTCACAAAGGTGCAATCCACACCATAGGCCGAGGGTGATCTAAAAGGCTTCCATCAGGGAATCCTTACCTCAAAATGTCAAAAGGCCAGAGGCCTGGGGCTTGGGAATATCAGTCTTTGCTCTCATTGCTCGCAGTTAACGACGGCTGCTTCGGCCAGCTCCAATTCCACTCTGTCAGACAACTAACAGCATAAATGGATAAACCGCGTGACCATGCACATTAGAGTCACAATGGGAAGGAAGGAAATCAGCAACAGAAATAAACCATTTTTAAATCCTTTCAGACCACTTGGAATTAGATTATTCAATACGCGTCTCGGGGAAGGTACTAATTGGTGTAAGCCGGCACCAAGTGGGGAAGATTAGCAACTGTTAGATCTTTCTGATTGTTTAGTTTAGAGGTACAAGGAGGAAACAGGCCCTTCGGCCCATCGAGTCCACACCGACCGTGCGATCCCCGCACATTGACACTACCCTAGAACACTGGGGACAATTTTACATTTCTACCCAAGCCAATTAACCTACAAACCTGTACGTCTTTGGGGTGTGGGAGGAAACGGAAGATCTCGGAGAAAACCCACGCAGGTCACGGGGAGAACGTACAAACTCCGTACAGGCAGCACCCGTAGTCAGGAACGGACTGGGTCCTCTGGCACTGTAAGGCAGCAACTCGACCAATACGCCATCATGCCGCCCAATTTAATTTAATTTGATTTGATAACATGGCCAAAATAGAACTGAGTGACTAATTTTTAACTTGGAACCATCATAGCGAGCGAGGAATGTGAGAGCAGCCAACAGATCTAAACTTTAATTTGAAAGTAAATTGCATTTTGTTTTAAGAAATAAATTTAACGTAGAGTCAGAGAGTGATACAGCGTGGAAACAGGCCCTTTGCCCCAACTTGCCCACAACTTGGCCAACATGTGCCAGCTACACTAGTCCCACTTGCCTGTGTTTGGCCCATATCCCTCCAGACATGTTCTATCCATGTACCTGTCTAATTGTCTCTTGAATGTTGCGATAGTCCCAGCCTCAACTACCTCCTCTGGCAGCTTGTTCCATACACCCACCACCCTTTGTGTGAAAAAGTTACCCCTCACATTCCTATTAAATCTTTTCCCCTTCACCTTAAACCTATGTTTTCCTCGATTTCCCTTGTTTGGACAAGAGATTCTGTGTGCCTACCTCTCATGATTTTATACCTTGCACAATAACTTGTAAGTTATTATTGATGATATTAGTGAATAAATTTATTTCGCACTGGTATGTCTGTTATTTTTAGGCTTTAACATAAACAGGTTAATATCAGCATCAAAATAAGAGGAATTATATATTAATACATTGTACTTTTCACCATTAACATCTTCTTCATCTGAAATAGAGTTGCGGCCAATCAAACCAAAAATATCACCTGCCCATTCGCTCCAGAGATGCTGCATGACCAGTTGAGTTACTCCAGCAATGATTGGCACAAAATGCTGGAGTAACACAGAGGGACAGGCAGCGCCTCTGGAGAGAAGGAATAGGCGATGTTTCGGGTTAAAACACTTCTTCAGATACTCCGGCACTTAGTGTTTTACTCAAGATTCCAGAATCTGCAGTTCCTTGTGGCTCCATCATCCTTATCCATGTGTTTTCATCCCTCGATAGACAGATAAATTCTGGAGTAACTCAACGGGATAATAGACAATAGACAATAGATGCAGGAGGAGGCCATTCGGCCCTTCGAGCCAGCACCGCCATCCAATGTGATAATGGCTGATCATTCTCAATCAGTACCCCGTTCCTGCTTTCTCCCCATACCCCCTGACTCCGCTATCCTTAAGAGCTCTATCTAGCTCTCTCTTGAATGTATTCAGAGAATTGGCCTCCACTGCCCTCTGAGGCAGAGAATTCCACAGATTCACAACTCTCTGACTGAAAAAGTTTTCCTCATCTCTGTTCTAAATGGCCTACCCCTTATTCTTAAACTGTGGCCCCTGGTTCTGGACTCCCCCAACATTGGGAACATGTTTCCTGCCTATAATGTGTCCAACCCCTTAATAATCTTATACGTTTCGATAAGATCCCCTCTCTTCCTTCTAAATTCCAGTGTATACAAGACTAGTCGCTCCAGTCTTTCAACATATGACAGTCCCGCCATTCCGGGAATTAACCTAGTAAACCTACGCTGCAACCCCTCAATAGGCAGCATCTCTGGATGAAAGGAATGGGTGACATTTCGGGTCGAGACCCTTCTTCAGTCTGATCTCTTCTTCAGACTGAAGAAGGGTCTCAACCCAAAACATCACCCATTCCTTCTACCCAGAGATGCTGGGGAAAGAGGAACGAGAGACATGGACGGTATTTAAGCACAGACTGCATGCAGAAAGAGAGTTTTGCGGAACTTGCAGAACACTTGACAGAGTGAGGAGGAGAACTTCTTCAAAGTAGGCACACCTTCAGGAGATTTAAAGATTCCCCATGATTGTTTTATTATCCCTGTTACACGAGCCTCTAATTTCCTGATTTAATTCTGACTGTGTCCTGCATTCCCACACACGATGTGCAGGCATACAGACATACCAACCTATTCCTCTGGAGAGACAATGGGTCTGATTTAAATAGCCAGCTGTGGAATGCAAATTCCAGAATGTGGATTGTAATTCCAGTCTGAGATCATCGAGTGGCTTCCATCATCCCATGTGTCAATTTCTACACGGTTATTTCTTCAAAGTTAAACTGGAAAGTTAAGGAGATGTCGGGTATTGAGCGCCAAAGCAGAATTTGCTGATCTGAGGAAAATATGTGCCAATATTAGACTTTTAACTTTTAGACTTTGGACTTTAGAGATACAGCACATAAACAAGCTCTTCGACCCACCGAATCCGTGCCGTCCAGTGATAGAAACATAGAAACATAGAAAATAGGTGCAGGAGTAGGCCATTCGGCCCTTCGAGCCTGCACTGCCATTCAATATGATCATGGCTGATCATTCAGCTCAGTAACCTGTACCTGCCTTCTCTCCATACCCCCTTGATCCCTTTAGCCACAAGGGCCACATCTAACTCCCTCTTAAATATAGCCAAATGAACTGGCCTCAACTACCTTCTGTGGCAGAGAATTCCACAGACTCACCACTCTCTGTGTAAAGAAATGTTTTCTCATCTCGGTCCTAAAAGACTTCCCCCTTATCCTTAAGCAGTGACCCCTGGTTCTGGACTTCCCCAACATCGGGAACAATCTTCCCGCATCTAGCCTCTCCAACCCCTTAAGAATTTTATATGTTTCTATAAGATCCCCCCTCAGTCTTCTAAATTCCAGTGATCACCCTCTACACTAAGATTAAGGGACAATTTTACAATTTTTTACCAAAGCCAATTAACCTACAAACCTGTACATCTTTGGGATGTGGGAGGAAACCGGAGATCCCGGAGAAAACCCACATGGTCACAGGGAGAACATATATACTCTGTGCAGACAGCACCCGCAGTCAGGATTCCACCCGGGCCCCTGGCGCTGAAAGGCAGCAACTCTACCGCTGAGCGACTGTGACACCCCCAAACCTCTTGCTTCAGAAGATGAAGTCAGTTCATTTGAAAGGAAATGAGCAAAACATACATTCATTGGTCAAAAGGCGTTGGTACATATTTGCTACATACATGTAGAAAGGCAGTTAGGAAAGTGACTAGTCTCACCCCCGGTAACTCCCTCTTCTCCCCTCTCCCATCTGGCATGAGGTACAGAAGCGTGAAAATGCACACCCCCAGATTGAGGGACAGTTTCTTCCCAGCTGTCATCAGTCAACTGAACCACCCAATCACCAACCAGCCCAGCGGTCCTGAGCGGCCATCTACCTCATTGGAGACGCTCGGACTGTCTTTAATCAGACTCCACTGGACGTAATCTTGCACAATATGTTATTCCCTTTATCCTGCATCTGTACACTGTGGATGACAATAGACAATAAACAATAGACAATAAACAATAGACAATAGGTGCAGGAGGAGGCCATTCGGCCCTTTGAGCCAGCACCGCCATTCAATGTGATCATGGCTGATCATTCTCAATCAGTACCCCGTTCCTGCCTTCTCCCCATACCCCCTGACTCCGCTATCCTTAAGAGCTCTATCTAGTTTGAATGCAATCATGTCTAGTCTTTCCGCTGACTGGAGAGCATGTACCAACAAAAGCTTTCCACTGTGCTTTGGTACACGTGACAATAAACGCAAAACAAAACTCCAAATATAAGGATTTGAAATCAAAGCAAGTTGTTTTGGAATAAGTTCTGGCCATCATTTTATATTCTCCGATAGGCATATATTTCCTCAAAAGCAATATTTCAAAAATAATTCATTCACTGCAAACCGTTTGGGGCAATGCTGATATCAAGAGGGTGGTTTATGAATGTACACCTTCTCTGTGCGCTGAACATGCAGTTGGAGTAACTCAGCGGGTCAGGCAACATCTCCAACTATCGTCAACCATCAACATCTTCAGTAAACACCAGTCTGAAGTGTTGTACTTCGTGGTCCGGTGTCTGTCGTACCTTTGTTGAGACTCTGGACGGACCACAAGTACACGTGTTTAAAAGGTTATAATGCTGGAGCTTAAATCCAGGCTGTTTATTCCGTGGCCACCTGGAACCAGAGTGGCCACCGAATCACCTCATTCTCTTATATACATGTTACTACACAGGCAAACAAAGTAGTCCTTGTGAGACAACAAAGTAGTCCCTGCAATATCACAACATGAAGAAGGGTCTCGACCCCGAAACTTCACCCATTCCTTTTCTCCAGATATGCTGCCTGTCCCGCTGAGTTACTCCAGAATTTTGTGAACATCTTCAGTTATCAGGCAACTGCACCATCCGACCAACAGTGAGGGAGTGGTCCTGAGCTACTGTCTACCTCATTGGAGACCCTCGGGCTATCTTTGATTGGACTTTATTGGACTTTATCTTGCACCAAACATTATTCCCTTTATCCTGTACCTGTGCACTGAGGATGGCTCGATTGTAATCATGTATCGTCTTTCTGGATGGCAGACTGGGTTAGCACGCAACAAAAGCTCTTCACTGTACCTCAGCACACATGACAATAAAATAAACCGAAACATCTCTGGCGAACATGGACAGTTGACATTTCTGGTTGGCATCTTAATCCTCTCCAGATTAAAATAAAAACAATATTTTTGTTTTTTAAATTTTCTTTAATCATGAGACATTTGCCTTGGTTACAGTATTAAACGAACGAGGTTTTAGCAGAGTACCTATCTCGTTATGAGCCAAGTGGATCTTGGTGGTACATTTTTACCGCCCTACAACGATGGAAAGGCTTTCAGTTCTAACCTTCCTCAGTTGAGAAGTTGCAGTTGAACTGAGGCACAGGGTCACAGTCTCAGCAGAGGAGGCCCACATTTAAAGTGTGCAGGAAGGAACAGCAGATGCTGGTTTACACCAAAGATAGACACAAAATGCTGGAGTAACTCAACGGGGCAGGCAGCATCTCTGGAGAGAAGGAACGGGTGGCGTTTTGGATCGAGACCCTCCTTCAGTCTGAAGATGGGTCTCGACCCAAAACGTCACCCATTCCTTCTCTCCAGAGATGCTGCCTGACCTGCTGAGTTACTCCAGCATTTTGTGATACCTTCGATTTGTACCAGCATCTGCAGTTATTTTCCTACACAACTGGTATAATCTGATAATTCACTCACTATTTTGTTGCTTTGTTGTGTTAATAGACAATAGACAATAGACAATAGGTGCAGGAGGAGGCCATTCAGCCCTTCGAGCCAGCACCGCCATTCAATGTAATCATGGCTGATCATTAATGTACCTGTAAAGCTGCAGAACGTAAGAATTCTGGTCCCTGTACATTTGACAATTAAAAAAGAGTAGAAACAAGGAAATGCAGATAATGGTTTACAAAAAAAAGACATAATTCCAGAGTGCAAGTATGTTGCCAGGACTTGAGGCTCTGAGCTACCGGGAAAGGTTGTGCAGGCCAGGACTCTATTCCTTGGAGCGCAGGAGGATGAGGGGTGATCTTACAGAGGTGTTCAAAATCATGAGGGGAATAGATCGGAGCGACGCACCGAGTCTCTCGCCCAGAGTAAGGGAATCGAGAACCAGAGTACAAATGTTTAAGGTGAGGGGAATAGATTTAATCAGAACCTGAGAGGTAACTTTTTCACACAAAGGGTGGCGGGTGTAGGGAACAAGCTGCCAGATGAGGTTGTTGAGGCAGGGACTGTCGCAACGTTTAAGAAACATTTAGACAGGATAGGACAGGTTTAGAGGGATATGAGCCAAACGCAGGTAGTTTGGACTAGTGGACAAAGGGCATGTTGGACAGTGGGACTAGTGGGCAAGGGCCATGTTGGACATGTCCATAGGCAAGTGTACAGGCAGGTGGGACTAGTACAGATGGGACGCGTTGGCCGGTGTGGGCGTTGGGCTGGAGGGCGTGTTTTCATGCTGTAAGACTCTATTTCACTATGACTATGAATAAGCCCCATGAACTGCTCATTGTTATGTATTGGTGTTTGAAACATAGAAACATAGAAAATAGGTGCAGGTGTAGGCATGGAGTTTGAACCCATTATTACGCACCCTGGGTGCTACATTGATATTCCTTAATTGTGAGATGCAGAACAAGGGGCCACAGTTTAAGAATAAGGGGTAGGCCATTTAGAACTGAGATGAGGAAAAACTTTTTCAGTCAGAGAGTTGTGAATCTGTGGAATTCTCTGCCTCAGAAGGCAGTGGAGGCCAATTCTCTGAATGCATTCAAGAGAGAGCTAGTTAGATCTCTTAGGGATAGCGGAGTCAGGGGGTATGGGGAGAAGGCAGGAACGGGGTACTGATTGAGAATGATCAGCCATGATCACATTGAATAGCGGTGCTGGCTCAAAGGGCCGAATGGCCTCCTCCTGCACCTATTGTCTATTGTCTATTTCACAGTTCTGAGCTGTTGAAGGATAGTCTGAAGAAGGGTCTCGACCTGAGACGTCGCCCATTCCTTCTCTCCACAGATGCTGCCTGTCCCGCTGAGTTACTCCAGCATTTTGTGTCAATTGAAGGATATTCTCAGCGGCTGGGGTGGTTGAATTAACAGCGGCCGACCATCAGGGGGAACCCTCGGCCAACTTTATTTATGTATCCTCTGTGATTGCGACCATTTGCACACACACTAACTACATGAAAGCATACCCGGGGGTTTATCACTGAAATATTTGACAGTAAGCCCAGCCTTCTTTCTCTCAAGCCACCTTTCTAATGGTAGAAAGTGAAATTAGTCTTCACCTCTTGGGGAAAGTGAGAGAGAGAGAGCGGTGGAATACTTTAAAGGAGATACAGGCGATTGCAGCTGCTGGAATCTTGATTGGAACACAACGTGCTGCAGTAACTCAGCGGGTCAGGCAGCATTTTATGGAGGGAATGGTCATAAAGGTGATAGGAGCAGAATTTGGCCATTCGGCCCATCAAGTCCACTCCCCATTCAATCATGGCTGATCTATCTCTCCCTCTCAATCCCATTCTCCTGCCTTCTCCCCATAACCCCTGACACCTGCACTAATCAAGAATCTATCTATCCCTGCCTTAAAAAAATATCCACTGACTTGGCCTCCAGAGGCAAAGAATTCCACAGATTCACCACCCTCTGACTAAAGAAATTTCTCCTCATCACCTTCCCAAAAGGACGTCTTTTAATTCTCCGACTATGACATCTAGTCCTGGACTCTCCCACTTGTGGAAACATCCTCTCCACGTCCACTCTATCCAAGCCTTTCACTAGTCGGCGTGTTTCAATGAGGTTCCCCCCTCGTCCTTCTCAACTCCAGCGAGTACAGGCCCAGTGCCGACCAACGCTCATCAGAGGTTAACCCACTCATTCCTGGGATCATTCTTGTAAAAAAGGGTCGCCACCGTTCTTAAGGTTTATTTTAAGTTTGCATTTCAATTTGGGGAAAGCCGACTGAGGTCAAGGAAAGCTGAAAGGGAACATAAAAATCAGGACCAGGGACTTTCAGGCTGCACACAGTACACACGGAGGGAGCAAACATTCACCTTGCAGTGGAACTACGCTGTTCCCTGAACAATGTGGACAATGGACATTGTTCCCTGAACAATGGACACTTCTCCACTCTGCCTCGTCCCTGGCCGTGGTGGTGAACAGGCCTTGCGGGATGTCGGCGAATTATGCGTGGTGGGATTGACTCTGAACCGACCTGTTGGATGTGATTAGATTGTGTAGGAAGGAACCACAGGTGCTGCTTTAAACCCAAGATAGACACAAAGTGCTGGAGTAACTCGGCGGGACAAGCAGCATCTCTAGAGGAAAGGTGGGTGTTTCGGGTCGAGACTCTTCTTCGGACTTCCTCAATCTGAGGAAGGGTCTCGACCCGAAACATCACCTTTTCCTCATCTCCAGAGCCGCCGAGTTACTCCAGCTTTTTGTGTCTGTCTTAGATGTGATTAGATACGGGGAGGGGTAAATAAATATCCAACCTTTCCTCACCCTGCTACCTCACTTCCACCCGGGATGGGATCCACAACGCAGAGAGGACAATAGTCGCCCCACGTCATTAGAGCCATAAGAGTCCTGCAGCACGGAATGAGGCCCATCGGCCCAACACGTCCATACCCACCAACATGATCCATCCAAACTATATCCGAAGAAGGGCCCCGACCTTCTAAACGTTGTCTGGTCATTTCTGTCCACAGAAGCTGCCTGGCCCAGCGTGGAAACAGGTCCTTCGGCCCAACTTGCCCACACAGACCAACATGTCCCACCTTCTCTGCTCCCTGCCTGCGTTTGGCCCGTGTCTACCCATGTACCCGTCTAAATCTTTCTCAAAGGTTGCAATAGTACCTGCCTCAAATACCTCCATGTACCCACAACACTTTGGGTAAAAAGTTACCTCTCGGGTCCCTATTAAATCGTTTTCCCCTTCTTCTTAAACCTACCTCCCCTGGTCCTCGATTCCCCTACTGTGTGCAAATGGCTCTGTGTGTTTACCCTGGATATTTCTCTCACGATTCTGTACAGAACATCCTCCAGCACTTTTGTATTTTGTTCAAGATTCCAGCATCTGCGGTTCCTCCTGCCCCCATTTGCGCGCGTTTATCCCACATCCCTCTAATCCTTTCCCATCCACAGTGAATGTTCACATTTATTTCCAAACATAAAAATCGATTCTAGCGAAGGCTCGCAAGAGTTATGACTGAGCGCGGTGATTTATCGTTATTTCAAAAACCCTCTTTAATGCTCTTTCCCTCCAAACAAACCGCGGGTATAACGTGGACACGGGGAACTGCAGATGCTGGTTTACAAAAGAAGACACAATGTGATGGAGTAACTCAAAGGAAGGGCCGAATGGCCTACTCCTGCACCTATTTTCTAAATTTATGTATCTATGTTTCTATGGGTCAGGCAGCATCTCTGGAGGATGGACACAAAATGCTGGAGTAACTCAGCGGGACAGGCGGCATCGCTGAAGAGAAGGAATGGGTGACGAACCGGACGCTAAACGTCACCCATTTCTCCTCTTCAAAGATGCTGCCTGTCCCGCTGAGTTACTCCAACACGTTGTGTCTATTTTCGGTTTAAACCAGCATCTGTAGTTCCTTCCTAAGCATCTCTGGAGGACACGGATAGGCGATGTTTTTGGGGTCGCGACCCTTTTGTGGTCTCTATGCCGGTTTCATTCGAGCTGGATTGGAGCAGGGACGGGTTAGTTGGTCGCTCCAGTGTGCCCGCAGTTCCATATGATCTTGGCTAACCTGCAATTTGCGTTGATACCAACGAGACGCATTGGGGACAACTCAGAGCTAATGGACGGGAGGAATCTCCATCGCTCCATTTTGCTGGGTATCCCGTGGAATATAATATCAGTGCGCGACGCAGTTCGGATGATGTTAGACTAGATTTTAGACTTCACTTTAGGCTTTACAGATATCGCGCGGAAACAGGCCCATCGGCCCACCGAGTCCGACTAGCGACCACTAGCACCAACACAATCCTAGTAGTGCTAGGATACTAAAATTTACGATTTTACTGAAGCCAATTAACCTGTAAACCCGTAGGTCTTTGGACTGTGGGATGAAATCGGAGCACCCGGAGAAAACCCACACGGCCACAGGGAGAGCGTACAAACTCCGTACAGACAGTACCCGTGGTCGGGATCGAACCCGGGTCTCCGTCGCTGTACGGCAGCAACTCTACCGCCGCACCACCCCAAATCTTAAAACAAAAAAGATGGTAATTGTTTTCAAATGTGATTTTTAAAATAATTTATTCGACCCTTTTTGATTTATTATGTAAACTATGAGAATCGTGTGTACAGACCTGTTATGCTGCTGCTGCAACAAAAAAAAATGAATTCCACTGTTCAGTGTTCGATGCATACGCCTTTGAAAATGTATTCGTTCTCCTCATATCAAAGAGCAAATAAAAATCGGCAGATGCTGGAATTCTGAAATGAAAACGGTCGAAGTAATCAGCAGGTCAGGCAGTTTGTGGAGGGAGAAACGCAATCGGCGTTTCAGATTGAGGACAACTTTCAGATGGGAGCTTTTTTTTTTAAAGGACACATTGTGCTGGAGTAACTCAGCGGGTCAGGCAGCATCTTGAGAGAGCGGGGATAAGGGTAACACTTAAGGGAACAGAGATAACACTTTCAGCTGGTGTAAGAAAATAACTGCAGATGCTGGTACAAATCGAAGGTATTTATTCACAAAATGCTGGAGTAACTCAGCAGGTCAGGCAGCATCTCAGGAGAGAAGGAATGGGTGACGTTTCGAACGACACCCATTCCTTCTCTCCTGAGATGCTGCCTGACCTGCTGAGTTACTCCAGCATTTTGTGAATAAACACTTTCAGTTGGAGTTAGTCTCGCACCAAACTCCACACATTATCACCAACTAGAGAGTGGTCCTGACCTCCCATCTACTTTATTGGAGACACCTGGGCTATCTTTGATCTGACTTTACTGGACTTTAACTTGCACTGAACATTATTCCCTACTATGTACGCTCTTTACATATTCTGTTGTGCTGCTGCGAGGAAGAACTTATTTGTTCTGGCTGGGACTTCAGTCCGAAGAAGGGTCTCGACCCAAAACGTCATCTATCCAGAGATACTGCCTGTCCCGCTGAATTACTCCAGCATTTTGTGTCTAACTAGTACCACTCTTATTTTTCGTACGGTTTCTTCACTCGACAATACCGCTCTAAACAGCAACAATGTGCCACAGCGGCCTCAGATGTAGTGTAGGACTTGTTGGATAGCAAAAAAAGGAAGGTAAAGGCGTGTTTTGTCTAGTTTTCCCTCCCCCACCGCCTCCAACAGCCCCCCCCCCCCCCCCCAGCCTGTCCCGCCGCCAATTAAAATTGACTGAACTGTAAACGAAACGGTCAATAAACTGAGTGCTATTTTGTTTATTAATTGCTGTTAAAACCACACGGTGGTGTAGGTTCCCCAGAGTACCCGTAGGTGGTGCGTGTACAGAAGCCATCAGCTCACCCTGAGTCCAATAAAGGCATATTTCAGAAGACTCTTAATGTACTAAACTTGGTGAATCCATGAAACATTTGTTGATAAACACGGGCACGTGGACTGTAATTATATGTACAAACGTTACTTGAATGTAATTAAAATAATCAAATAATACCACGGTTGAACAGAATAATAATTGACAATAATAATGTACAATGGCACACACATTATATATATATTATACGATGGTAGGTGAGATGACACATTCTGAAGTATTACATGGAGAAGTATAGACAATATTCATCAACCTTCTAATATTAAAAAAGGAATACCGGTTTTTGATGAAACCTGTTTGGTCGTCCGAAATAATTTGAGGTAATGTATATATATATAATGTGATATATATATATATAGACAATTATCACATTGCATACAATGGCACACACATTATATATATATATATATTATATATATATATCACATTATATATACACAAATTTTTAAACATTTAGTTACCTACCATCGTACAATGACACACACATTATATATATATATATATATACACAATGTGTGTGTCATTGTACGATGGTAGGTAGGTAACTAAATGTTTAAAAATCCAAACAATATTTACCAAGTCGCAATTTCACCAGCATCTCCTCGGCCACTTTTAATTTCTTCATGGAATATTAGTCAGTATTTATAACGTTGTCCACCCTAGTGAAAAGTTTTGTATTCCCCCCCCCCCCCCCCCGCCTGCCTTCTCTCCACATATAAAGTAAGCCAATCCTATACTCAAGATAGACACGTGTAGGAAGGAACTGCAGATGCTGGTTAACGCCGAAGATAGACACAAAGTGCTGGAGTAACTCGGCGGGACAGGCAGCATCTCTGGAGAGAAGAAGGAATGGGTGACGTTTCGGGTCGAGGCCCTTCTACTCTCCAGAGATGCTGCCTGTCCCGCTGAGTTACTCCGGCATTTTTGTAACTATCGAGAGTACATGAGTATACCTTAATTTCCTATCGAATTTCCTTGTCTTTTCTCGAATTTTTTTTTGCTTTCTTTGCTTTTCTTTCCACATTTCCTCGAGATGTAACCTTCCAAAGGACTACTCTGAGCAACAACTTCCAACCCAAGCCAGTTAGTCCGTAACCTCTGTAATGTGGTCAACCGGAGTAGGAAAATAAATATGTTCAGGTCGATTTTGTTAACGAACAATGATTTTTTTCGTTCCTGATGCCTCGCTCAACTAAATATGACAGCCAGAAAAAAAAATGTCCAATCGATCTATAAATTAATAGTTCATAAGTTCATAAGTTCTCGAAGCAGAATTGGCCCATTCGGCCCATCAGGTCTACTCCTACATGGCTGACCGATCTTTCCCTCTCAACCCCATTCTCCTGCCTTCTCCCCACAACCCCTGACACCCTTACTAGTCAGGAATCTGCCAATCTCCACCATAAAAATATCAATTGACTTGGCCTCCACAGCCGTCTGTGTCATTGAATCTATTGGTTAATAAATAATATCCCACCATATGTTGGATAGTATAACCAACCATCACGCCACACTTTAAAACAAAATAAATCAGCCTTGTAAAAAGATGTAACTTCGAAGCAGTTTTTTGTGTTAACTCTCCTATTAAATGGAACAAAATCCGATGAAGGTTTAATGAATCTATTCAAACGTTGCCTTTTTTGATGCTGTTGGTGGTGTACAATGGAGGGGCAGAATTGAAACGCACTCACGCCTAGGTGTGAGATGATTATTCAAATGGGCTGCGAGGAAATTTGGATTGGAGGTTGGTGTGGCGCGCACACAGCTATATCACAGTTCACCGCCAGCCATTCACGTCACTTCAAGCCACTGTCATTGCAAGCCGCTTCGGATCGCTTCTGGCGGCAGTTTACAGGAGCCAGCGCTTTTCAAAATAACCCTATTTCGCAATCCGACACACAAGGAGGGGGGTGATCCGGCGCCCGAGATCTTTTTTTTTCCTCTCTCTCTCTCTCAGCAGGAACTTTTCTCTGTGTCTCTCTGCCTCCCGATTGATCGCATGCATTCTACCTCCAGCATGCTAGGCGCAGTGAAAATGGAAGGACACGAACACACGGACTGGAGCTCCTATTATGCAGAGCCCGAGGTAGGCTTCAGCACAAAAATGCAATCCTCTTTATGTACAAGATAATATTAGCCTTAAGATAATATTAACTTTGTGATCAAATATTGACTCGCGGTGCCTCCAATTCCTCCTCGATTTGCACGCAATAGTCTTTAAACAAAGTTCTATTTGGCTAAAATAAAAGTTTCCGCTGTGCATTTAAATACTTCGATGCGCTGGAGACATAACTTATTCAACTTTTCTTTACTCGGCGATTATATTCCACATTGTTTACGCAAAACCCAGATGTTAAGTTTCGTCCAGACTGTGCTCGGATATGTATTAATGAAAGTGTATTCACAATCCGTCGGCTATCGGGCTTTTTTTTTTTGTTTATTTTTTTCTTTAATATGCCTCTATGGCTTTGAGATGTACACACTTTTTCTTTTTAACTGATGTCGTTCATGTTAAATTAATAGTATAATATATGCATCGTTTCTTTCGATTTAAAACAAAACCTTTTGTTCATTGGGGACCCTAAGGTAGAAATGAATATAATTTCAACAATTTAAGAAGTGGGTTTGTTCTGATAAACCTACTGGGCGATTGCTTCATTAATTAGTGCAACTTTTTATTCTTATAAAATAAGAAAATATCTCATTGTAAATGATAATTGTAAGCATATATGTTTTTATATATATATATATATATATATATATACAATTTTACAATTATATATATAACATATATGTAATATATATATAACATATATGTATGGAGTTACTGCAGCATTTTGTGAATAAATACCTTCGATTTGTACCAGCATCTGCAGTTATATAGTATAAGAAAATAACTGCAGATGCTGGTACAAATCGAAGGTATTTATTCACAAAATGCTGCAGTAACTCCATACATATATGTTATATATATATATTACATATATGTTATATATATATATATATATATAATTGTAAATTTGTGAATTGCCCTTGCTAACACAGCAAAGGACAATTTGTAGCCGTTTCAAAATAAAACACAGTAGAGACAAAATGCTAGAGTAACTCAGTGGGACAGGCAGCATCTCTGGATAGAAGGAATGGGTGACGTTTCGGGTCGAGACCCTTCTTCAGACATTTAAAATAAAGTAAAACCGATCGGTGCCGGAGAATCGTGGACGTTCAAATCACTGGGTGAATTTTATATAATTGACCGTGTTTTTTTTTATTTTATTCTTTTCAAGGGTTATCCCTCCGTGAGCAATATGAACGCTGGGATTGGAATGAACGGCATGAACACTTACATGAGTATGTCTGCTATGGGTACCGCGGGCAACATGACGGCGGGGTCCATGAACATGTCTTACGTGGGCACCGGTATGAGCCCGGCTATGACCGGCATGTCTCCCGGTGCCGGAGCAATGAACGGCATGGGGGCCGGGATGGCGGCCCTCAGCCCCAGCATGAGCCCGATGAACGCTCAGGCCGGATCTATGAACGCTCTCACCTCCTACACCAACATGAGCATGAGCCCGATGTACGGCCAATCCAACCTCAACAGATCCAGGGACCCCAAGACCTACCGCCGCAGCTACACCCACGCCAAGCCTCCTTACTCTTACATCTCCCTCATCACCATGGCCATCCAGCAATCCCCCAGCAAGATGTTGACCCTGAGCGAGATCTACCAATGGATCATGGACCTCTTTCCTTTCTACCGCCAGAACCAGCAGCGCTGGCAGAACTCCATCCGCCACTCTCTGTCCTTTAACGATTGCTTCCTCAAAGTGCCCAGGTCTCCGGACAAGCCGGGGAAGGGCTCTTTCTGGACCCTGCACCCGGACTCTGGCAATATGTTCGAGAACGGCTGCTACCTCCGGAGGCAGAAGCGCTTCAAGTGCGACAAGAAGCAAGCGGTAAAGGGGTCTCAGGACCCGAACAGGAAAGGCTCGGAGCCGGGCTCAGCCGGCAGCGGCAACAGCAGCTCGGAGAGCAGCGCCGGCAACGAGTCCCCTCATCCCAGCGGCTCCCCGGGAAGCGAGCAGAAGAGGACCATGGCCGACCTGAAGCCCACCTCGGGTCTCAGCCCGGAGCACACTCACGCCGTCAACGTGGTGTCTCAAGCCCAGCAACACTTGATGCACCACCAGCAGCACCACTCGGTCCTCTCTCACATCCCTTCGGAAGCCCAGGGTCACCTCAAACCAGACCACCATTACTCGTTCAACCACCCCTTCTCGATCAACAACTTGATGTCCTCCGAGCAACAGCACCACAAAATGGACTTGAAGGCCTACGAACAGGTGATGCACTATTCCAATTACAACTCCCCAATGTCTGCCAATCTCCCAATGAACCCCAAAACGGTCTTAGAATCGACGGCCATTGTGGGCGACTCGTCCTACTACCAAGGTGTGTATTCTAGACCCATCATGAACTCGTCTTAAAAACAAAACTTTCCACGCACATAAAGACTTTGCCAACTGTGTACATTTGTAATGATAATAATTGGGAAAAAAAACCCATGTTGTTTGTGGCCAAGCATTGGAAAAAAAATATTTTTTGATGTTTTCAAACTGTTAGTTGTCAGATTGTTTTAGCGATTTCTTTTTAGGGGGGTGTGGGTGGGTATGGGAAGGGAAAAGGGGGGCAGGTTAGGTGGTCTCGTGCCGGGAGCACCGTTTTAAATGTTTTTGATTTTAACTACAGAGAGGTTCAGAATAAGGCAACGTATCCATTCCATTTCCGTGTACAGTTTTAGAACGCACCCTTAGAATAACTTTCCAACGATGACCAAAAAAAACGAATCAGTTCCTTTCCTTTGCAACAAAACTAAACATGACCGACCCATGAAGGAACGTTTGCCACCATTTTAAACGACAACAGAACAAAACAAAAAACAAAAAAATCTACTACGAGTAATTTATGGTTTGTGTCTGCTTTATTTATGGCTTGTATACACGTCTGTTTTGGTAGCGGACTACCAAATTTTCAGAATATATATTCGAAAGAAGTGTTAAGTGTTAGATGTACACGACTAATTCTGTCAAACCGCAGTGGCGACTATGTTCCGTTAGCTCCCATAAGCGAAAAGTTAATTGTCCACAAATCGTTGCACTTTTGGTAATTTCATAATAATTGGCCAAGGCTCCCCGTGATCCTGGAGGGGAGGCGGCGATTTCATAATTCCCATTTTGCTACATGACCCGAAAGTGACTTAATTTATTGTTAAGCTGTAGATCTTAGCGCGGAGGATATATATATTTTTTCTTTTTGCTTTCCGTTGTAAGAAATTTAAAAAAAGAAACGTTTTTTCCCCTCTCTCTCTCTCTCTTTCGCGTTGAAATGTTAACATTTTTATAAAAAGACAAGTGTAATAGCACACACACACACACACACAAAATAAACGAACATATTTTCCTCCGATTTCACAACCTGTGATTCTTTTTTTTTAATGATCTTGATCGCATTGTGGTCCAATCGATTAATTCCATCTCGTCAGGCGGTTGAAAACATAGAAATAAAGGGACTTCCTGATCAACAAAACAGCCCGGGTTAATTGTCCCAAGGTTCAATACTAATGCGCTGAAAATAATTTACTTTGCACACCCAAATTTGGATGTTAACATAATTCATAACATGCTGAAGTAACTGAATGAACGGGGACAGTTCTCTAGACAGTGTGCCGAGAACGTTTGGTTTGTGTTATAACTCAGGTAAAAGAATTAGATTTATTCACAAAATGCTGGAGTAACTCAGCAGGTCAGGCAGCATCTCGGGAGAGAAGGAATGTGTGACGTTTCGGGTCGAGACCCTTCTTCAGACTGAATTAGATGTTTCCCAATTGTTTATTTGTTTTCTTTCGCAAGTAATGTTAAGATCTGGACTCCAGCCCAACTTAAAACACAAAATGCCGGAGGGACTCATCGGGTCAGGCAGCATCTGGGGAGGGAATGGACTTTAAGTCGGGACCCTTCTTCAACCTCGAATCGTCGCCCGCCCGTTCCCTTCACAGACGCTGCCTGGCCCGCTGAGTTCCCCCAGCGCTCCGTTGTTCTTTTGCTCAAGATCCCAGCACCTACAATGCCTTGTGTCTCCAGCCTAACTAATGCCCAACTATTTCGGAGTGACCGCGTATCTTGTGCTAAATGAGCGGGGAGGAGGGGGCAGTTTTAAAGGGTGCCGAGAACGTTTGCTTTAATAAGGCTTGTGTTGCAACTCAGGTAAGAGTTTCGTGGGGTATTTTTAATAGTGTTGCAGGTGCGGGGCGAGCGAGGGGGAGGGGAACAATGGGGAGAGAGTCTGCCGATTTATATTTCCCCTGTCATGGTGTTGTAGCAACTGGGTGGATAGGCGCCAGGTAAAGGGTTAGTCAGTCTGTCCCTCTTCTTGTCTTTGCTTCTGTTTTTTTTAAATGGTGTAGGTTTCCCTCGCTGAGAAAAGCATTACTGCTCTTTCAGTAGAATGGCATTTAAAAGGAATGTTTAGCTTGCTAGCACCAATGTAGAACCCGGCTAGCGTTGACTGACGAATGGTTGGTTATGCTTCCTATTAATTTACAACTAAAATGGATATTGAACGCCCATAATATGCTGCACCTACTAATATTTTCGTGTTTCCATGAATGGAAAGCTGACAGGCTCTGTTCCGTACATTTAGGAAAGATTCATTCGGGATTTTATTTTGTGACGTGCATGCACAGTATGTGAAAACCTTTGATATTCAGGTGATAGCCGGTCAGATAACGACTGGCCCTGAATGAATTCTCTGCGATGAGATCAGGCAGATATAATTGTTTAATTAAACACGACCACTTAGCCGCAATAGACACGTTCACTCACAATGAACGGTCGCGATTGAAAACTCTGATGCTAACGATACTGGGTCGTGAAATGCGATTATTATTTTGCCATTATACCATCCGACTTTTAAAAATTTCATTTCGAAAAAGTAAAGCGGGACTGATTTGACAACTTTCCCGTTTGACCAATATTCCCAGCCAACTTGCTAGCCTTTTCCCCCTTTTCTCCAGAGATGCTGTCTGACCTGCTGAGTCGCGCCAGTGTTTTGTGCCTATCTTCGGTTTAAACCAGCATATGCAGTTCCTCTCTGCACAATTTGCTCGCTCGGTCGTTTCTGAGTTTCCGAGATATAACTGTATTCCTGTTTTTGTGAATGTGCATGGCGTGGCGATAATAATTTGAATTATTAAAATGATCTTTCCCTGGACTTCGGGCATCTTACAATAAAATGGGGTGATATTATGAATTGGTTCCGATGTCATTCTGCTTTCTTAACTTAAATCGGGCTGCTCTTCTAAAATGTTGTTGGCAGAATTCTGGGGTTGAAGTTGGGGGAACAGATTCTCCCTCTTATCTGTTTCATCCAATCTCCCGGCCGGCATCATTGTTTTGTAAGATAATACGTTCATTAGCTCTCGTCTTGTTCTGTCCTTGTCTGGGCTGACGTGTTAATATCATAGAGATTTTTGAAAAACAAAAACACGAGCGCAAGACACAATTCATTTTTAAAGTAATAACGATTTGGGTTACTGTACCGGCAAACCCGGTGCTCGAACGAAAATCCGATCTAGGTCATTCCAGACAAGATTACACGTTTTATGGACAAATTCAGAATATTGATGTAACAGAGTTTTGAACACGCAGCTGATTTCAGTTTGCAAAACATTTAACAATTAGCACACTTAAAATAGTTCACTTTTAGTTTTACATAAAGTATTTCCCCCTAGCTTTTAACGTTAATACGTTCATTTTTCATTTCACTGCACATTTATGTGTATGTGACAAATAAATTGACTATTGACTATTGATAATAGCACCATGGATTCTGAAGGCCGAGGGCAAAGTGTAATGTCGATTTTGAGAAACGGAAACATTTGTGTTTCTACTGAGGCACCCAATGTGATTGCAAAGTAACCCAGGATTCGGTATAAAGATCCAAGGACCAGGTCAGCTGCTAATTTCAGGGGACCCACTGTAATTTTACCTTTAGTTCTTTCTGTTTGGCGAATTTAATGAATGCAGCTCAGCACTAACCAACTCCGAACAACAAGAGCTACCTTAATAGTGACAACTTTATATGAGCAAGAGTTGAAATCGTGCCACGCTAGGCTTTGCAGTTCTTGTTTCAACTCGCCGTGCTTTCCCTCCGGCCCTGAATAAAAAAACGAGGCGTCTCGATTATATTAAAGACATTATTTTAGACCCGTGATAAACGGGTTGCCAGATCGGCCACGCATTTCTCGAGCAGGCACTGGGATGATTTTAAAGTGAACACACTGTTGCAATGTAGGGTGACGTTCTCGCCCTCAAAAGACCATCGAGAGAAAAGATGTAGAATTACCACTTGCCAATTGATGGAGGGAGTTGGTTTCAGAATATTTTGTAAAGTTAAGAAGTGGAATTAAGAGAGGCGAAACAGTCAGAAGGTAGGACTTTTGACATTTTTAAAAAAAAGGGTATTGGATAGATTGTTGTCATGTCCCAATTCCGGATACAGTTTCCCACGCGCCGATGGTGTTTCTGTCGGATCAAAAATAACAACATTAAGTCCTCTTCTAAATCCACATTGTCCCAACACACCGTCACATCTGCAATCGCCGAGGAGCAACTTCAATCTCGCTCTAAGGACACACACGTCGCGAACCAACCATGAAATTTGTTTCATTATCACATAAAGGCCTCCCGCGGAGAGACAGAATGGAGCTAGAAATGAGCCAGCAACCGGCGACAAAGACGCGTGAATGCGATGCTGTAACCTACATGTTACATATTACAGCACCATTGTCAGGGGGTCGCTTTTAAACTACTTAAAAATGTCTCTCACTTCAGTGATCCAGCAAGATAAATTGCCGCATTACATCGAACTCTGACAGTGTATAATATAATTACACAGTGGGCGAGTTTAATTAAACACACACACACACACACACACACACACACACACACATATATATATATATATATGTGTGTGTTTTATCTCTATATATATATATGTGTGTGTGTGTGTGTGTGTGTGTGTGTGCTTTCTCTCTCCCTCTCTATGTATATATATGTGTGTGTGTATGTAGAGAGTATAAATATATTTAACGATAGTTAACTATTTAGAAATATTTGTATCTATATGTTTGCACGTACACACACACACATATGTAGAATAATTGTTATAAATATTTAAACTGTTCTATACACACACACACACACACACACACATATATATGTGTGTGTTTTATCTCTATATATATATGTGTGTGCACAACCCGCAGGCATTGCCACTTTCATTTCACTGCACATCGAGTATGTGTATGTGACAAATAAATTTGACTTGACTTGATATATGTGTGTGTGTGTGTGTGTGAACACGTTAACACGTCTGTGTATGTGTAGTTCCGTTTTAAAATACAAAATGCGTTTATACAACATATGAACTCACGCACACTCATTTTCACCAGCTAAAACACACACGCACGCACACATTTTCGCCAGTTAAAACGCACACACACACACATTTTAACCAGCTAAAACACACACACACACACACACTCACACACTCACATAAATATATATTTTTCACCAGCCAGACACATGCACAGATGCACACACACACACACACACACACACACACACACACACACACACACACATACACACGCACTAGTTCGCTAGAATAGTGCGAGACCATTTTACACCGCGGGCCCCGATATTAAAGATTTGCTGTGTTTTGGTACCTGTTTAATCCGCGCTCAGTCCAGACTCCATGCTATATGCTGACTTTATTAATAAGATATTGCATGTGATCGGTGAATAAATAGGGAAAAGTAAACACGAAAAATCTATCTGCCCTTGCACGTCACACTCAAGTCAGTTTCCACAGGTATCCGTTATTCTTCCTAATTTTTCGTGCGATGTGTTTAAAGGAATTTTATGACACCGATCAATATCTTGGTAAAATAATCATTTTGGACCTCGCCGGGCAGTGAAATCTTTGCTTTGTGCTAAAGTCAACACTAGCTGTGTGGAGCTCAAATAATCCTGCGTTGCATCGACTTCTTTACAGTCAGAACGGTGCCTCGCGGGTTAGGACTACCGGCGCGGTTGGACCTACGAGAATAAGGTACGCTTATCTGCAAAATGCCAGTGGATTTAGGTTGAAAAGGAAATGTTTAAAAATATATATCCCGTTTAATATCAGATAAACTGATCCTAAACCTTTCCCGCCATGGTCGGCGTCTCACCTGTACCCAGCTTTTATTACATTATATGTAGGACGCGATAAAGAAAATGGGACAATCGGGCCTAGTTTTTCCCTTAAATTAAGATTGTAACTGGAAATAACATTTGCTACTTTAACCTGGAGATTGTTTTATTTTTGATTTGCTTTAGCGGGGATTACGATCAAATTGAAATCAGATGGAACGAAGCAATCAACGCGCACTCAATAAATCTGTTCGCATCTTAGCTTAAAACCAGAATCTTTCAATTTCACGGTTGCCAACTATTAAATACGGTTTGGGGTCTGGTAACTCAAGTAGGCTACTTATTTTCGAAAGGAGAGTCATTTCTCTTCAAGAAGCCACTCGAGTTCCAGGTTACTTTTAAGTTAAAAAAAAACGAACTCTACAATAATTATATTGACATCTATGAAGAGACGAACTTAATAACGAAAAGATGCCTCTTTTAATTGGATTTACTCGACTGAGTGATGGTTACTCCTGAGACTTATTGTGATCGGATTGAATCAGAAATAAATGTCCGACAGACATGTAGCTGTTAATGGGGGTCAGATAAGCACATATAACGTGTGGACAATTAGAAGGAGATATATGGGCACAACTATTAGAAACAAGGGAGGTGGGATGGATGCATGGATAATTGCAGCTAACAGATTTTCAAGACATTCATGTTTTGATGCATCGGCAAATGATACGAAACGCATTGTTTTAAATAAGTGGCGCACAGGGAATTGGAGATTGTTTTTTAAAAATCTCTGTGAACAATGAACCGGGCATCGTTTTGTTTTTTAAAAAAACCAGATAAGGCAAGCAGAGTTAGATAATGGCGAAACAGAACGCAACCTCAGGAAGAGGACATTAACGATTGGGGAAAAAGGCCCCAGTTTGTCGATGTGTGAGCGATGGGAAGAGAAGACCCACGTAACAAACAAACCCCGTACTTGTCTCCCAATGTGATCTTCAGAGAAAACAGCTCGACCTGCTTTCCCCATATAAAATTTAAAAACGCGGCTCTTTGACGAATGTTTTTTTTCCGGCCGCCTTTTGAAAAATTATAGGATCAATCGCAGCGGAAAGTATAACAAATGACAATCTGAAATACCTGAATGTTTTCAATCCCCATTGCATCCTCGTTATTTATTCAGGGTTAAATATGGTTTAAAGAAATCAAGGAAGGAAATTAACTTGTTTCCAGCTCTGCGGTTAATTACAACAGTTTTATTACAGTGTTTTATCAGCATCGTTGCCTAATCAACCTGCTGTTACTATGCATTCACCATATTGGGATAACGACGCGGTCATCGCTGTTATAACTCAAACACTAAAAATGCTCCGCATTTAATTTGCGATGGCCCATTATTGTTAAGTCTTTTGGTTTCTATAAAAATCCGAGAAGTTATTCTAATTCAGCCTGCAGGATGTTTGAACAGTGGTTTCATATTGACCGATCCCAATTAGATCCGTATATATTTTAAAGTGATTTAAACAACAGTGGGTAGGGTATTAAACGAATGTCTTTAACGACGAAACGAGCAACGAGGGGTCGCATTGTCACAGTGGGATTAAGCGAAGGAAGAGAGAGATGAAACCAGAGAGAGATAGCGTGGAGATCGATTCCTACACGATAGCTCTGGCAGTTTTAATCAAACCAAGTCGCCAACACGGGAGCAATTGACAAAACATACCCTAAAACAAAATAATCCTATGCCGCCTTTACATTTTTTAAATAATATTACGTTTTATGGGCGGGAGAATATAAACGATAAGGACAAATACGCCTGCATTGTAAACATCTAATCAAAAATATAGCGAGTGGTTTCTAAAATAACCGATACACTGGCAAATCTGCCTTTGACTAAGGTGTTGTACTATTTCCGAAAAAGAGAAGCAGGTCACTTTCACGTGGCGACATACAAAATGCTTGAGTAAACTCAGCGGGTCAGGCAGCATCTCTGGAGAGAAGAAATGGGTGACGTTTCGGGTCGGTAATGCGGCGCCGCATAACCTGTGTGAGGTCGGATAAAGTTGGCAAACCATTAGTTGTGCCAAGAATCCTAAAGTTTAGGATCAAGTTGTAATGTAATCTGTAGGGGAGTCCTGGGTAGCCGACACGACCAGATCAACTGCAGACCATCAAGGAGTATACGAACCATCAAGGAGGTTAGTATAGTGGACGCGGGGTTGGTATTTACCAAATAGTCATCGCTTGCCCAATTGATGGGGGATTGGTTGAGATTCCTTAGACAGGGGTATTAAAGGGCAAGGAGCCGAGATGGATAGATGGCTTTAGGATATGGTTAAATGTTGCTCCGTTGTATGATGGAACAGGCTGAAGAGGTGAATGGTCTACTCTTGCAATTATATTGCCATTTATTTATAATTCAATCCTGGTACAAAGCTCATGGTCTACCGGGCAGCAATGATCCTTGCTCTCTTAACAAATGGATTAGGACGACACTGGAGATATAGACAATAGACAATAGACAATAGGTGCAGGAGGAGGCCATTCGGCCCTTCGAGCCAGCACCTCCATTCAATATGATCATGGGGCTGATCATTCTCAATCAGTACCCCGTTCCTGCCTTCTTCCCGTACCCCCTGACTCTGCTATCCTTAAGAGCTCTATCCAGCTCTTAAGATGTACCACCAACATTATCTACACACGTTATCGCATAAGTTCATGTTCATAAATTATAGGAACAGAATTAGACCATTCGGCCCATCAAGTCTATTCTGCCTTTCAATCATGGCTGATTTATCTTAACCCCATTCTCCTGCCTTCTCCCATAACCCTTGACACCCGTACTAATCAAGAATCTATCTATCTCTGTCATAAATCTATCAATTGACTTGGCCTCCACAGCCTTCTGTGGCAAAGAATTCCACAGATTCACCACCCTCTGACTAAATAAATTCCTCCAAATCTCCTTCCTAAAAGAACGTCCTTTAATTCTGAGATCATGGCCTCTGCTGCTAGACTCTCCCACTCGTGGAAACATCCTGGCCTTACCCACTCTATCCAGGCCATCTATCTGTCCATTCTGCAGATCCACTGGGTGGTCACCAGACCCTCTGTTCTGAGGCTCCATCGTGGCACTAGATTACCAAGCAGGCTTTGGGATCAAGTCAAAGATGTTCTTAAAGTCTCCTTGAGAGACTCAACATCCACCCACACCCCCACAGACTCAATAGACAATAGGTGCAGGAGGAGGCCATTCGGCCCTTCGAACCAGCACCGCCATTCAATGTGATCATGGCTGATCATTCTCAATCAGTACCCCGTTCCTGCCTTCTCCCGATACCCCCTGATTCCGCTATCCTTAAGAGCTCTATCCAGCTCTCTCTTGAATGCATTCAGAGAATTGGCCTCCACTGCCTTCTGAGGCAGAGACTCCAGGGATCACAGATCCTTAAACCTGGTCAGAATGGAGAAGGGACATTGGGGACTGCATTGGGACATGCAGGACTGCACGACCCTTCAGTCACCTCCTTCCCAGAATCAGTGAGTCACACGTTGACCTCATCTCACAACCCAGCACCTAGAGAATTGAAGTCATCCTCCGGATCGAGGACCATACGAGGGTGTCTTTCCATCTGTCTCTCTATCTTTCGCTCTTTCTATACAAACAAGGAACTGCAGCTGTTGCTTTATACCAGAGATACTGTAGATGTAAAGTGCTGGAGTAACAGCGGGTCGGGCAGCATCTCTGGAGAAAAAAGATGGCTGACATTTCATGCCGGGACCCTTCTTCAGCCCTGCTTCACACACACTCTCTCTCTCTCTCTCTCTCTCTCTCTCTCTCTCTCTCCCTCTCTCTCCCTCTCTCTCTTCTCTTCTCTCTGTCTCACTGTCTCACTGTCTCTCTCTCTTTGAAAGAACTGCAGATGCTGGTTTAAATGGAAGATAGACACAAAATGTTGGAGTAACTCAGCGGGGCAGGCAGCATCTCTGGAGAAAAGGAATGGGTGACGTTTCGGGTCGAGACCCTTCTTCAGACTCAGGATCTGTCTGTCTGTCTGTCTGTCTGTCTGTGTGTGAGTCTGTCTGTGTATCTGTCCGTCTGTCTGTCCGTCTGTCTGTCCGTCTGTCTGTCTGTCTGTCCGTCCGTCCGTCCGTCTGTCTGTCTGTCTGTCTATCTATCTATCTGTCTGTCTATCTATCTATCTATCTATCTATCTATCTATCTATCTATCTATCTGTC
This sequence comes from Rhinoraja longicauda, assembly GCF_053455715.1. Taxonomy (NCBI): domain Eukaryota; kingdom Metazoa; phylum Chordata; class Chondrichthyes; order Rajiformes; family Arhynchobatidae; genus Rhinoraja; species Rhinoraja longicauda. The sequence continues at coordinate 60,370,044 of NC_135961.1, read as the reverse complement.
TATCTATCTATCTATCTATCTATCTATCTACCTACCTACCTACCTACCTACCTACCTCTATCTTTTGTCGTTTACCTATTTAATTTATAACCATCCAACGAGAGCGTATTCGCGTCACACAAAAATCATTTGTTTCAGAATGTGTGGTAGTTATCGACCTGCGGTAGAAATTCTGCCGCGTTTTCCCTGTCGCTCTCTGCGCCACCCGTGTGTGATTTAACTTGTCATATTTTCAATACATGACCGGTTCTGTGCAGGACACGCG